>NC_081294.1:48307500-48490000 GCF_030435805.1 Mustela lutreola | reverse complement strand
TCTGCACAAAGCCAGTTGACCTGACTATTTAAGCCAATATTCGTGGTTTCCCAGTGGTACCTAATGTGTGTGTTTCATTATACTTCTTTACTTAAAATAAATAACACAAATTAAATGTAAATCAAATATCTGAAGAAGAATCAGGCCATTGCTGCAGCCTGAACAGCTTCTGAATTTCTCACTGGGGTTCTGTTTCTGGAAGGTGTTGGTCCTGTGATAGCTGGAGTGTTCACGGCCTTGTTCATGCTGGCGGTCCTTTTGCTGATCTACTACTGCTGTAAACAGAACCACAAGCTGGGCCAACTCAAGCCCTTAGCCCTCCCGTCGAAACTGAGGCAACAGTTCAGGTATGCTGGGGTGCCAGAAAGGACTTGGGTCCACTTGTGGGTCATAAAGTTTTTTGTAAGTAACATGTGGTAAAAGCAAAACAAAACAAAAAAAAACCCAAAACAAAAAACACCCTGTGGTAGTGGGTCTAATTCCGAGAAGGCAAGTGAGACATCCATGCCGCCATCTTCTTTTCTGCCCTGCTTTACCACCATGGCAAACGTTACTAGTTGATCTTACTCTAAGTTCTCTCTACTAGTGTTCACGTCAGAATCCTCAGCAGAATGTCTCTAACCAGTTCCAGTTGGAATACAAAATGAAATCTATTTGCCATCCTCTTTGTAATTGTCTGGATTTCCATTTCAAAGAGCAGGAAACTGAGGCAACCCAGATGGACTAGCCAGCCTAAGTCAGTCACAGGGGTGGCTGGACATCCACTCAAGACAAAGGCCTTCCCCGCCCCCACCCCAGCAGTTCACTCCTTTGGGTCCTGGGGGTATGTGGTTTCTAAGTCCCCTGTTAAATTATACTTGTTCTGGAGAGGATTTTCAATCCCAAGCCTACCTGGATGGACGCCTGAGGGAATTGGTGGCTAGCTGGTGACATCCTTGTGTCTCCTTGAACAAGAAAGTTCACAAAAGGGAAAAGAGAAGGTGTGAAGGAAAATTCTGTTTTGTGAAGGTCGGCTCTCTCTCCTTGAGAGTTCTCTACTGGCCATACAGTGTCTCCGCACGTAAGAAGCAGGGGTTCAGGGGGACTAATCCCACGTTGCCCAGAGCAGACATGGGGGGATTTAGCTTCTTACTGGCCGTGCTGGGCCAGAGGGAATTCAGACGCTAACCCTCGATGAACATTCCCCTTCTTCCTTCTCCCCCATCCTTGTTCCTAGTTGTCCCTTCAGGATGTCTCAGAACAGTGGAACTGGCCACGCCAACCCAACGTTTAAGCTGCAGACGCCCCAGGGCAAGCGAAAGGTAAGGGCTTTGCACCACTGAACTTGGCTGCTTTTCCTTTATCCCCAGGACCCTGCTGGATGTTCCTAAGAGCTTTCTGTGGGCCTGTGGGATTGGTAACAAACGCCATTTTCTTGGCTTGAGAGAGATTCTGCTGGTTCTCACATCCCCTCAGGACTTTAACGTTTGCACCTGACCCCTGGGCCCCTGGGGGTTTGGTACGTCAGCACGTCCTCCCTTTGGCCCTCGGCTATCCCGGTGAGACGTGCAAGGGCTCTCCGAGTTTTGCAGTATATTGAGGGTTCCTGTTTCTCAGGAATCCCTTGTCTCATGCATACAGGTGACCAACACCCCCGAGACCCCGCGGAAGCGCTCCCAGCCTCCTCCTCGGCCCCCTCCCGACTACCTGCACGGTGGCTCCCCACCTGCGCCATTGCTGACACCGCTCAGCAGGACCGCCAGGAGCTCTCCGGGGGCTGGGTCTCAAGTAGAGCGGAAGGAGTCATCCAGGGGGCCTCCTCCAAGCCGGCCTGTTCCCCCGGCCCCAAACTGCATTCTCTCCCAGGTAAGCGGATTCCCAGCAGCCTTGGACTGGGGCCGTGCTTTCAGGGCCACCAGCAATAGGGAATGGCAGGCTGCGCGGATGGGACTCTGAGACAGGAGTGGACTGCCTTCCCTGCATTCTGAGAAACGCAGGGAGCACTCACAGTGGGAGACTGGTGACCGTGGAGAAATGGACTCCCCAGGCACCCCCCCACTACAGAGGATTTCCTTTTGGGTTGGCCTTTTTACACCAGGCCACTGCCTCCCTTCTTCCCACAATGAACCTCCCTCAGTTCCCTGTGCTCTTCTCGGTCTTGGCAAATGCTTCATCTTCTGCCTGGTAGCCTCTCCCCCCACTTCTGCACGGCCAGCTCCCGTTCATCCTCAGATGTCCTCCTAGAGGCCACTTCCCCCAAGAAGCCCTCTCTGACCCCTCAAGCCTGAGTCTGGTGCCCTTGTACTTCTCTCATCATAGCGCTGGTCCCACCAAATTGTACCTTCTCCTAATTGGGAAGTCTGACGGGGGATGCTAATTCAAGGGCAGGTCAAGGATCAGGGGCCCCTGGAAGGTGTGAGTCACCTGCCAGCAGCCTCTTATCTGGTCTGTCTGTGCTCGAATGGCTCCCACTGCATCTTCTTGCAGAATTTCCCGCACCAGAGACACATACATTTCCGTGGATGGTGTTGAGCCTAGTGCCTTCCAGAGCCATCCTATGTGTTCTGGGGGTGACCGCTCAAGTGAGATGGGCAACTTATTTATTTTCCTCCTGGGACAGCTTTTGTTGGGCATGGTTAGGGGCTCCACTGGGGCCTGGCTGACCCTGCAAGGTTGGCCCCAGCTCTGGGAGGGTCCCCTGGACACAGGGCCGCGCCACAGTTTAGCAGAGCCGAGCACGTCAGGTTTGCTTCTGTGACGTGAAGCTGCTGGCCCCCCATTTTTCTCCTCTGAGACAGGAATGGGATGGAAAATGGTCATGCAGAAAGGGAGGGGAAGGCCTGGCAGGGAGAGAGGAGAGGGGAGAAGGGAAAAGAGCAAGAGCGCAGAAATGAGGAGAGGAGGCAGAGTACATTAGTTGGCTCGGGGGCCCTAACTGAGTCCCACCGACCCCCTGACCAGGGGCTCAAAGAGCAGAAAGTTATCTTCCCCCAGTTCTGGAGGCTAGAAACCAAGACCGGGCTGTCGGCAGGGTTGGTTTCTTCTGGCTCGCAGGTCAGGTGGTCACTTTCTCCTGTGTCTTCGGTCAGTCTTTTCTTTGTGCCTGATATCTCTGTGCCCAGATTCCCTCTTCTCATGATAGCCGTCGGGCTGGATGAGGGCCCACTCTCATGGCTTCATTAAATGTAATTGCCTCATTAAAGTCCCTGTTTCCAAATACAGTCTCATTCCAAAGTCTGGGGACTTAGGGCTGCAACCTAGGAGCTGGAAGACCTGGGATTTAATCCAGGTCTGACTCCAAACTCTACCACCCTGTGTGCCAGCTTCGCATTTGGGCCCTGGGGTTCCCCCAGCTGAATGAGATACCACCCTGCCTTGGGGGCACTCATGGTCTAGATCTCAGCTCCACTGCTTGCTAGCTCTTCTATTCCCCAGTGGGCAGCCGTGAGCAAAGCAGACACCAGCTCAGCATCACAGGGCTCACATTCCACTGGGCAAGAGATCCCAATATGCGTAGTTACACTGGGGATCAGTACTGAGAAGGAGAGGGTCGGGGTCCTCAGAAAGAGAGTTTTAGGGGGACTTGACCTATTCTGGGAAATCTAGGAAGTCTTCCCTGAGGAGGTGACCTCTAGGGGAGAGCTTTTTCCTGGTCCAGAGACCTGCCAATAGGGAGCTCCTTTGGGCCCAAGGAGCTATGAGATGAGGCTGGAGAATCAGGAAGGGCCAGATTGTGCCACAGACTCCAGTCAGGGCTTTGCTCTACATTCCTTGGGAAGGGGGCCGTGGTGGGGCATGGTGACATGACCCACTTTTCCATTTATAAGGATTGCTCTTTAGGCTACCTTTTAGGCAGGAGCAGGGTGCAGTGGCTGGGAGGAACCCCCAGCTGCTCCTGGGGCTGTTAATCTTCTGTTGTGCCCTGGGTAGGGATTACATAGGTGTGTTCACTTCATGATTATTCATCTAGTTGTACATTTATTATTCACATTTTTATATGCATATGACAGTTCAACTCTAAAACACAGGTTTTAAAAAATGGAAGGTTCCCTCCAGCTGCAGTATAAATCGCTGATACGAGGGGCTGTGACTGGGTGTGTGGACACGCTAGTTGGAAGGCTTAAATGCCTCCCAGAGGAGAGAGGACGGTAGCCCGGAGCAGGGAGTGGCAGGAGTGCTGGATCGAAGCTGACGGGAGATGCGTAGGAGAGAAAACGGATGGGACTTGGGGAACAATTGCTGATTCCCCCCGTGTCTGGTTCACGCAGCTTGGCTGAGGCTAGAAACCAAGTGAGCAGTGGCCCAGAGCGTCTCATGACTGTTCCTGCCTCTGGCAGTGCTGGCTGAGGTCCCTGGTCGAGCCCAGCTGGGTCTGCAGTGTGGCCTGTGGCAGGATGCTGCTGCGGGAGGCCTGGTGTTGCCTTGCCCGCACGGCTCCCGCCCAGATACCCGCTCTGCCCCGCGATTGCTCATTTGGCACGGCAAGCAGCTCAGGAACACAGTATTTCCCACAGCAGCCTGACATCTGCTCGCAGCTGTTGCCTTCCCTCAGAAGGTCTCTGTCCCGGCCTCCAGCAGCCCCCACCATTTGGCAGCTGTCTGGGCTGGAAGGGTGGGGGATTGCATTGTCCTTGGGGGAAGGGACGGAGTTGGACAGCGTGGCTTTTGGGTTACAAGACTCTGCTAGTCTTCTGTTCTTTGAGCTTTAGTGTCTGCTCTGTTTTCTGATAGATGAGAAGCTTCTTTCCCAAAATCCCACTTCTCTGATTTGCTCCTACCCGCTCCCTTTGCTTGCCTTTTGGCCATTGTTAGGCCTGCTCGGGACCTCAGGAAGGGGAACAATCAAGGGCTTTGGGCCCCGGAACTCCTAGTGCCTGAAATTGTCTTCTGTCTCACACCTCACTGTCTTAGGGATCTGTGCGTGGTGGTATGGTCCATTCTTCACCCTGTTTAAGGAAAAAAAAAAAATTGATTGCAGAAGAAATACATATTTGAAGAATTTTGACTAACTCAGAAATTTATTTTTTAAAATATTTTTTGTTTACTAATTAGAGAGAGAGAGCACGAGCAAGGGGGAGGTGCAGAGGCAGAGGGAGTCTGATGTGGGACTTGATCCCAGGACCCCTGGGATCATGACCTGAGCTGAAGGCAGGGGCTTAACCAATTGAGCCACCCAGGCGCCCCTCAGAAATTTATTTATTCAACAAATATGTGTTGAGTGCTTACTGTGTACTAGGCACTGATCAGTGAACCAAACAGACAAGGACCTCTGCCCCTGCTTCTGGTCTTATGGCAGCTGGAAAAGGCAGAAAAGAAGAAATAAGTAAGTTGTATGGTATTTTGGAGGAGGAATAAGTGATACATATGCCCCCTCCAAAAAAAGGGGATTGGGATAAAAGGGTCTGGGAATCCTGAAAGCTATGGTGAGGGGTGTTATAATTTTAAGTAAGGTGGTCAGGGAAGACCTTATTGAGAAGGTAACAAAACAAATACAAAAGCACAAAGTGAAGATCCCATTAATTGTACCACCCACAGAAAACCAGTACAGAAAATATGTTTTCTTCTTTAAAAAATTTTTTTTTAATTTACTCAAGTAATACACATATATGATCATGTTAAAAATAATCGAATGTTCCCCTGGATGACCCCCTCCCCACTCACACCCATCCCTAACCTCTGTTATCAGTTTGGTCTGTACTCTTTCTGACTTTCTTCTGTACATTTACATTGACATTGGGCTGGGGGTGATGGAGGGGCAAGGTGGTGACTTATTCTACATAAGCCGTCCTCTCCGACTTGTATGTCAGTTGTAACGGCTCTCTACCATCATTCCGTCTCAGCTGCTTTACTGCTTTACTCTTTTCAAACACCACTTCATCTGTCACTGTATAACTTTACTAACTTGTCATTTGCGCTCTTTGTGATTGCCTTTGCTGTCACAAACCGTGTTGCAAGCGACATCCTTGCAGTTTCGTTCTTGGGCGCCTATGCAAATAGCAGGAAGTGGAATGATCAGATTGGAGAATGACCATTTCTCATTTTAACAGATAATGCCAACTTGCTGTCCAGAAAGGCTTTTTCCTAAAACTGTAGACACATGCACGCGATTTCTTTTTCTTTTCCTTTCTTTTTATTATTTTTTTTTTTTAGATTTTATTTTTTATTTGACCAAGATCACAAGTAGGCAGAGAGGCGGGCAGAGAGAAGGAGGGGAGGCAGGCTCCCTACTGGGCAGTGAGCCTGATGCGGGGCTCGATCTCAGGACCCTGGGATCATGCCCTGAGCCGAAGGCAGAGGCTTTAACCCACTGAGCCACCCAGGAGCCCCCACAATTTGTTCTTAAATAGGGCCATGCAGTATATCTCTTTGCTCCTCTGATTTGAATCAGTAATATTTGGGGAGCATATTCTTTCAAACAGGCCCTTCTGGCCTTCGAGTGAGGCTTGTGGCTTTCTCTGCAGGATTTCTCCAGGCCGCGGCCACCGCAGAAGGCCCTCCCAGCAAACCCAGTGCCCGGCCGCAAGAGCCTCCCTCGGCCAGGCGGTGCCTCCATCCTGCAGCCCACTGCCACTACCCCTCTTCAGCCCCGGCCTCTGAGAGCACCTGTCCCGAAGGTGAGTCTTTAGAAGTCTTTGGAAGCCCTCAAGGCATAAGTTGGGGCCACGGGGCTCTAGGAGGCAAGAATGTGGTTGAGAAAACAGACCAATTCCTGCCTCTTTTAACAGGGGTGTGAATTTCCGGAGCAAAAGCCAAGGACAAAAGCTTAGTGTTACTTGGTACCTGTATGACTATCCTTTAAGTTAGCGCTAGAGTTTTTTGGTTTCCTATGAGAGGTGAGGCTTAGGAGGCTGAACTGTGGTGGCTTCCGGACGGTCTACAACTCTCCTGCTGAATGACTCTGAGCCACTTGCTCTTGAACCCCGTCAGGCTGCTGTAAAGGTCAAGGCAATTCGTTTCTGCCAGCTTATGGGAGGCGATTTGCAAAGGGCCCCTCTTCTAACTTCCCTGGAGCTGACGTTTTCAGGCTGCCAGTCCGGGAGTCGGGGCGGAGGGGAGGAGGCGAGAAAACTGGCTGACTGCCCTGGGCTCCCGCCTGGGAAGTCTGCAGGCTGACCTGCAGCTGGGGCCCCCACCTGGCTTCTCGCTGGAGGCTTGACAGTGGGCGCACAGACATGGTGACAGACTTCTGTGGGAATCCATTCTTACCCGAAGGTCGGTTTATCCTTCTGACCAGCCGAAAGCCCGAGCACAGCTCCCACTGACTGCACCGGCCAGCGCGTACTGATCCCTCTCTCTCTTTCTTCTCTGTCTTTCCACAGTTTCCTGAATACAGATCACAGAGGGCTGGGGGGCTGATCGGCCCAAAGACCTAGACCCCTCTGAAGGAGCTTCTGCCTTTCCTTGAGGACTCTGAACCCCCCCCCCCCAGAGGATCCTGGCCATGGAGTCTGGAACAAGCATGTCTGGCCGCCTCCAAGTCCTTCCTCCTCTCCTTCCCTCCTCCCAGAACCACTGCATCTCCGGAAATCTCCTTCTTGACTCGGTGCCTCCTTGGCTTCCTGGGAGGCCCAGAGAGACTACTATCCGATGGCATCAAAGCGTTGTTTGTGCAATATACTGCCCTGGGGAAGGGAGGAGAGAGCACGGAAGAGGATGAATGGCGGCTTCTTCTCCAACCTCCCTCCTGCTGGCCCGTCACCTCAGAGGTGCCAGTGGGGATGGTCTGGGCTGTCGGAGCTGGTAAGCCCAGCTGGGAAAGGTCCTGTTCAGCCCTTCGGCCCAGGGCTTGGGTTGGAGAAGCCATCCATCCACGTCCTATGCCTCAGAGCTTTCCACAGCTTCTGTCTTCCTTCAAAGTCCCAAGCTAGTCAGAGGCCGGATGCTTACTCATCCCTTTTAGCTCTGAGATTGAGAGGGGTCAAACCAGCTTCCACCGCGGCCCTGCCCAGGGCTTGGTTGAGGTCACCACTCCTGGGTCGGTGCCACATGTGACCAAGAGAAGTCCCCTCCCCTCCCCTCCCCCTCTCCCCGAAAGCCCCACCTCCCCTTACTTACACGGGTCCCCCTGACTCTGACAGGTACTATTGTGGGCAGTGTAGACAGCAGAGGGAGCACCGGGCTTGGGCCTCCTCTGAGCCAACGCCAAAGGTTGTGGCTCTCAACTCGGAATCATTCTTCGTTGCCTTTTCTTTTCTTCTCTTTCCAAGTGCTCGGCACTTTTGATTTCTCCTTCAGAGATTTCTTCCCCGCTCTGACCTACCTGATGTGTGGTGAGTGGCCTTCAGCACTTCAGCCTCTTGGAGACCTGGTGCTCGCGACCTACAAGCGAGGAGCCTGCTTCAAGGGTTGGCCACTGGATTTGCCATGTGGTTCTAAGAGTGTCTCAAGAGCATCGAAGCTTTATTTGCCATTGTGTTTTGTGGCCTCGGCAGGGTGAAGGTCTTACCCTCTACTCCCTGATGGAAATCTACGGTAGGTCCTCAGGGATGGATGGCAGCAAAGGGGCCGTGGCCCAGCCTGTCCCTAGGCCTGGTCATTTATTTGAGGCATGATCATTGCCCTCTGAGCAGAGAACTGACCTGTCTCTAGAGATCTGTAGAGAAGCAGCCAACTGTCTTGATGGAACAGAATCGGAGCTGGAACACCAGGATTTTTATCATCCACTTCCTTGTGTTCTTTCCTCTGGTCACTGCCCTAATCTGACCTTTACAGAAAGAACTTGGAGCAGCTGTGGAAATGACACGCCAATGGGTACTACCTGCCTCCCACCAACCCCTCCCCCCCCCGCCCAGCCCCGGCGCAGGGAAGGAAGGCTATGTGGTGCTCTGCTAAAGTGGACGACTCGTCACTGGAGATGTTCTCTGGTGACGGTCTCCCACCCCCAGAAGGGTGCTGTGCTGTCCCCACCTCCTGCAGTGAGCCATTGTTCACTCTTGAAAACCTCAATGCAAGGAAGAAGCTTGAGCTTTCACTCCCAACCACCAACCCAGGGCCCCCTTACAGTTCTCTGCATACAACAGGTGCTCAATAGATGTTCTCGGGTTTTAGACTAGTGGGAGATTTGCCATACGCACCTGGGTACACACATGGGGTAGATTTAGAAAGATCTCAGGAAAATGAGGTTCTTTCCCCTCAGGTAGATTGTTACTCATGCCTCCGTCTCCCAGACTTGGGCCCTGGTTGATCCCCAGAGCCAGTTTCCACCTTCCTTGCTGCCTGATTAGGTCAGGGGACAGCCTTCTGTGTAATTGTGTAACTTCAAACGCCCCAGGCCTCAGGGTTGGGTCCCTCAAAAGTAAAGGTGAAAACACCTTGGCAAAAAAAAAAAAAAAAAAAACAGACTTCTACCCACCCGCATGCCTCCCAGACGTTCCTGTGGTATGTCCAGCTTTTCTCCCAGACACGAGGAGGTCGAAGGCTCTGAAGTGAAAATGCCACAGCCACTGTGGCTGCATGAGCCTTTCGAACCTGAAATCCACCCTCCCTGCATCCGTACCGGAAAGAGCCCTGGGTTATATGTTATTGTTTTTCTGTTTTTGTCTTCCGTTATTTTAATACCACCTCCACCCGTAAAACTGTACTGTGAACTGGAAGGAGGTTGAATTTTTAAAATTTGATGAAGACTTTTGGCAGCGGGCTCTATTTACAGTTTCAATTCTGGCTATGTTCAGGGACTAGGAGTCGCCATTTTGGCGGAGGCTGGGGAGGCTGCCCGGGAGCAAGAGCAGCCCTTGCGAGGTCCCTTTGCCCTCCTGTGCCCAAGTGCTGCTTTGAGGTGACAAATAAAAACAAATACAGCCTTAAGAGGGGCTTTATTGGAAAGGCTTACTGCAAGGAGGGGAAAGGGAACTTGTGATCCGGGCATGGGCTCTAGCAGTAGGGAGACTGCTCAGGGGAGCTCCTGCAAGATCCCACGAGCATCTCAAAGCTCAGAATGAAGGGGCCTTTTCTCTGATCGCTGGAGTAGACTTGGCCAGAGAGAACCGCAATGGGGCCGTCCTTGTGCTCAGCCTCCCCGGGAAGGGGCTGCTGTGTATTTGGTGCTGGCTCAGACCTGAGTGTGGGTCCAAGTTCATGTGGGAAGAGGAGCCCAACTAAAATCTGGTGGAGTCAACCTGCCCTTTGTTCAGATGGAGCTGGATGAAATCTTTTTAAACACTAACTTAGCCTTCCAGTTTTACAATGGAAATGTTTTCCTTAAGAACTGGGGAGCCATCTCTGAAATGTAAACCTCAAGGGGCTAGCACTCCTGTCTCCCTGTCTCTGGGGGATTTTATCCCAGGTGCCTGACTCCAAGTTGTAACTACCTACTTGCCATTCATTCTTTTAAGCCTCGTTGACTTTTCCCTAAAAGGCCCTTTTCTGCCCCAGCTCTGAGATGCTTGCAGATCTTACAGGATTGGGGGAGCCCCTTCTCCACACTGCAGTAGCCCCTTGCTGTCTCTTGCAATAGTCCTTTTGAATAAAACCTCCCCTCGCCTATGTCCAAATTTGTTCTTATTTGGCAAATAAGAACTGGGGACCAGTTCTAAAGTCATGATTGTGTTAAATATGTGTATAACAGCTCTGCTGGACACCCAAGGGAATGCCAACTGGAAAGGTGCCCCATCCCTAGGGAAGCTTGCTAAGAGGGGTTCTGTAGAATCCAAGCCAGTGTCCCCAAAGTCACCCTTCTGTGTAGCTCTCTCACACCATCCACTGTGTGTACGTATGTGTCTGGGATCTAGGGCAATGTGAATTTTCTTTTTATTTGGAGATCGTTCACGAAAAACAGATCCTTTTCTCTCTTGTCCGCCTATTAATTGTTTACAATATTTGTACATCTATGCAAAATACTTGAATGGGCCATGGTGCCTTTTTTCCTTGTTTGTATTTAATTAAAATAAATTGTCATTTGAAATGCTCTCTGCTTTGGCAGTTCTTTTTTGTTTGCTTTAATCTCCCCCTGCTCAGCCTGGGTAGGATCCATCCCATGAGGACGCAGCAGAAGAGTTCCCACAAAGATCATCAGTCCACCTGTCAGATCTGAAGCCACAGAAAAGCCCTGGGTTTTCCCATGACCAGTTGAGGGGGCTGTTTGTCTCTGTCCCTGAACATAGGCTGGTCTCGTTTAGTTGGGTCTTGGGTCATAAAGGCATGAATGATCTGGGATTCTCTGCTGTGTTTCTTGTCTTGCCACACTACTGTGTTAGGAGACAACCAAGATCCTGTGCTCACCTCCTCATCTTATTGCTATAGGTCAGATGCACATCAAAGTCGGGGGAGACTTGCTCAAGGTCTGCTGGGCTGGGTGGGCAGGTACAGAGCGAAGCCTGGGGTTGAGTAGGCTTTTGGACTCCAGATCCCTGTGTGACAACAGCTCACATCCAGTAGTGCCTCCGAGTCTGCAAAAGGACCTCACCCTTTTTCTCTCATTTGATCCCCACCTCAGTTCTAAGGTTTTCCAAGAGAGAACATAATAACCACGAGAGCAGGTTAACATCCACTGAGTTTTGAGCTGGCATTGTATCCTACTTTCTTTATGTGAATGATCTCATTTAATCCTCACAAAAGCCCTGAGAAGTCTTTGGTATCTGATTCTATTTTTCGAACTTCTCAGGGCTTTGAGATTGCCTAAGGATTTCAAAGGCATCAAACACAAATGCTTTGACTACTGCAATGCCTGCTCATGAAATTAGCCCCTTACCAAAACACTGCTGCCTGCTTAACACCATCATCTAAAATAGCCACCAGTCCTAGATTGGCCAGCCACAGAATGCACAAAACCTGGACAGACAGACCGAGGTCCACGTCCCAGCTCTGGGGCTTACTAGATGCGAGATTGTGGATGAGTTCCAGAACCTGAAGCCTCTTTCTGCTACACTGTGAGAGATAACCATGGGTATAATACCTCCCTCAAAAGTGCTGTGATCATCACCCCGTGATAGCACCCACCTGTTCCTGGCACAAGCCAAGTGCTCAGAAACTGCTATGGCGGTTTTAGAGTTGCTCTTCCGGACAGGCCGGGGGGTTCATTTAATTCTGATCTAGACGGAGAGCTGGCCCCTGAACGTTTGGGCAAAGAAGGACTATTGGAACAGAATTGTCCCTACATTCAATAAATGTTTTTAGGAGTGCCAACTAAGTGTTGAGCAGTGAGAATAAGCAGCAAATAAAGACCAACTCCCATGGGGCTTCTGTCTACACAGGGGAAACAGCACAGATCACAGAAAAGAATAAAGTAGTGCCAGCCTTCTTTAGTCCTTCCGGGAGATGTACTGCCTGGTGGTTAAGACTCTAGGCTTGGAGCCGGATATCAACTTTGAATCTTCCTGACTGCATGACCTTGGGGGATTGCTTAACGTCCCTGTAACCCTTTCCTTGTATATAAAATGGGGATTTAAAAAATGTATCTACCTTGGGGATTTGTGAGGACCTAAAAGAATTAACATGAAGCTCTTAGTACTGTGCCCGGTTCCCAGAACGGGCTCAGGCATTAACAAGGGATGAATATTTTCAATGGACTATTCCCAAAACGGTCTTTCCCACTGCAGGGAGGGGGTGGCTGCAAAAGCTACTGTAGGGACTTACTTGGAAGCCACAACCCTCCAGAGATTGGGTACCAGCCCCCCCAGCCCCAGACAAACCAGTTTCATTGTTCTGCGTCCAAAGAAGGCCGAGACACAAGTATTGAGTAAACATACTCAGGGTCTTTATTCTTGACCCCGCAGACCACACTCTCAGGGCCCTTCGATGACTGCCATTCTCAAGATCCAACATGTTGCATTGATTTTAGCCACAGACAGAAATCGACATTCATTAAAAACCGGGGATTTGAGGCTGGAGGTGCAGGATGCCAGTCTGCCGGTGAGACGGACCTGTGGAGGTTCAAGGCCAACAAGAGTCTGGCCCGGGCTTGGCTATGCTCAGGGGAGGGGGCGTCAACCCAGGACACAGGTACGAGGTTATACAGGGAAGCTCTGCGTCCTCACCCCAGGGGACAAGGATCAAGCCTTCCCTCTTTATAGACGTACTGGCTCTCTTACTTCCCCTTCAATGGTCCTTCCACCAACGCCTGGAGCTAGAAAGAAGACAGGAAGCAAACTCTCTCTCTCCAATTGCTCTTGTGTATTGACTGCTTCTGGTCAAATGTGAGGGGACTAAAGGCGGTCCCCAAAGCAGGTGGTGTTGGAGCAGTCATGACCTGCTATTTCTCAGGGCGGGGAACTCATCAGTGGCCCTGGGGACTTGGTTGCAATCAGATCAACGGCCAGAATGCACCCCATGGCAAGCTTACAACCCCACAGGTCACTAAAGTTCAAAGCGGATCCCACGGCTCAGGCACCTGAGGTTACAGCCCAGAAATTACCCAGAGCCCCTCCCACCCGGGTTCTTGGTTGGGCACCAGAGTAAACACAAAAGTTAGCTCTGGGTTTCTAGAGGGCTTCTGGCTGCTTTCTGCCAATTTCTGACGCTGCTCTTCCTTCTCCCCATCTCCCCAAATCATATTTTGGTTGACTCCTTGAGGAAAAGGAAAGTACATTCTGCCAAATTCTATGACGACAGCGGACTACTTTTAAGACCAGCGCAAACACGGTTCTCTTTCCAGAGTGAGGCGAAATGAAACACTGGCTGTGGAGGACCTTCTGTTGTCGTTGTTCTCGTCATGTTGTTTTGAGTCCTAAGGTAATTGCCCGAATGTCTCCGTGACAACTCCTTAGGACAGAGAGAGAGACAGAAGGGGTGGGTCTGGGGACGGACGGAAACTAAGACGCTGACCTCCAGGCTGGAGTGCTCCGGGAACGGGGCTGCTGCAAATGGTCCCTGAGACATCAGGTGGTTTTCACCGTAAAGTCAGCTGAGGTCATGCTTTTCTCCCCAGAGCCCGAGTGGCAAAAGCAGCAGGATGTCTCACATCAGTCCTAGATGGGGAGGCGTGAGGAGCTGCTGTCTGGGCCTCTGGCAACGCGCTTCCTCCTTGGGCGGAGGAATGGGATTCAGTCCCAGGAGAGCGAGCACTAAGGATTTCCCGACAACCAGCATCTCAGGGAAGGTCTTGGCCTGCGCTACATTCAACGGGTCAGATTCCCCCTTCTTCCCCACAACGCAGGGATGGCACCGAGGACACAAGTGGGAAGGGAGGTCCAAAGGACCTGCTGGCACCGATGTATTTGGTCGCTGAGGCTGTTTCCAAGAAGTTCCGCCGCCACCACTCACTGGGTAGGGAACCTTCTTCTGGAAACAGTGATGAGGTATAAACGAACATCTTGAGAAAAGAGAGCCCGCTGGTAACAGTGCAGGCGAAAATAACCAGGTGCCTCTGAAATGGAGAGGTCAGGCTATACCGTAGAGCTCATCTTCTCACTCACCGATTCTAAGTTTTAAGAATGGATTATAAATACTCTGGGCTTCTCTTCTGGTGATGGGGTGCTGGAGAGTTCTATATTGTCCACAAGGACATTCTTGTCTTCCAGTCTGATGACGGTGGGCTCAGGGGTGGGAGAGGGGGTTGGGTTTTTGTGCATGTGGGGCAAGCTGGTCTGGCTGATGTCCAGGTCTTTGAAAGCGTGAAGCATGAACACACCCAGAATGATGGTGACAAAGCCAGAAAGGGTGCCCACAATGTCCACTGCAGACATGCTGTGCCATTCCTTGAAGAGGATGACGGAGGAGGTAACCACCACCGTGGTGAAAAACACATAGTAGATGGGGAACACCAGCGAGGTATTAAAAATGTCCAGCGCCCTGTTGAGGAAGTTGACCTGAGTGCTGAGAGAGAGCGCCAGGATGAGGGACAGGATGTAGGGGAGGGGGTGCCGCACTACTGGCATCCCTTGGAAGAAGTTCTTGATGGTGATGCCCAGGCCCTTGACAGCAGACACAGAGAAGGCTCCGATCACAGAGCAGATGATGATGTAGACAAGGATATTCCTTTGTCCGTAGCGTGGAGCGACGACGAAGATGAGGATGAGGCAGAACACCAGGAGAAGCACAGCAAACACGATGTACCCTTCAGGAAGGGTGGGAGACAGATAACCAAGCTGCAGAGGGGGGGCTTAGTTTCTAGAACCTTCTACCCCTGGTCATGGGAGATAGCACTAAAAACTTGAGCCCTAAAGTTAGACAGACATAGGGTCCAGCCCCATGTCACAACTTTTAACTAATTTGGGCAGGTTATTAATTAAAGTGCAAAACCTCCATTTCCTTACTTGTAAAATAGAACGAATAATAGGACCTTTCTCATAGATCTTTTTTTGTGGTATTAAATGAGATAATGCAAACTATAAGACTGTGTCATTCCCCCCACCCCCATTAATGCCCAATGTGATGGTATTTGGACATCAGGCCTTTGGAAGGTGGCACCCTTTGAAGATGGCACCCTCATGAGACCCCAGAGAGCTAGCTCCCTCACTCCTTCCACCATGTGAGGACACAGAGAGAAGTTGGCCATTTATGACCAAATTATGGCCCAAACCAGGGCCTTGATCTCGGACTTCCCAGAAGTATAAGAAATACACTTCTGTTGTTTATAAGACCCCAGTCTGTGGTATCCTGTTAAGTGGCCTGAACATACCAGGACAATGCATAGAATGTATTTAGAACCATGCCTAGTACATAATGAACACAGAATAAATGACATCAATACACATCAGGCTGGGATGTGTGAGCCAACCCTAAGAGGAGCCCTCACCCCCCCACCCCCGACTTTCCTTCTTTAGCTTCCTTCTCCTCCAGGGGGCAGCACCTGGCACGGGTCAGCACCCAGTGAGACCTTCCCTGGGGTCCATCCCCTGTGCTTTCCAGCTTCCGAGGGCGGGATGGGGCGGGGTCCTACCTGTGTCTTTCATCTTAGCAGCCATCTCCACGACGGTGGCAACCTTCTCTTCCTCCGGGGCGTGTATCACCATCACTGTGCTGCCAGCCACACAGATCACACAGCCCAGCTTCCCCAGCAGATTCAGGCTCTCTCCCAGGAAGTATGAGGACAGGATGGCACTGCAGGTGGACATGGGAGAGAGGGATTAGCAGCCGGGCCTGTCCCAGCGTCCTGAAGGAAAATGGTGGCTGAGCAAGCATTCATGGAGAAGAACAGATCAGGACTCACTACTCTCCCCCACAAGATGTTTGAAATAGATACTTATTTATAGGAGGGTTCTGGTGTGTGCTGGAGGAATGGACATATATGTGGATTTCTTTCACTAAAAGGATCCCCCAACAGAGAAGTCACAAAAGCCCTCATGGCATTGTCTAACTTCCCACCCAGTAAGCACATCTCCCCTTAACATTACGAACAGATGCTTTCAGGCTTGGCTTATATACCTCTGATGGCAAGCAACTCACCCCTTCACAAGGCAAATGATTCTATCGTAGGTTCATTCTAATTACCAAAAATATGATAATTTCTATTCAATGTCCTATTTCTGCTCCTTGAGTTCCTTGGGTTCATATAGAACAGATCTGTTCCTTCTTCCATTTGTATATGTCAATATAAACCACCACAATGACAATTATAGGCGCTATATCCTAACATAATACCTAGTACATAATCATTATGTACTTGGTACATAATGCATTACATATATTATGTACTAGGTATTATGCTAGGAACCTTCTACTTATTTTTTTAAAGATTTTATTTATTTATTTGATAGACAAGATCACAAGTAGGCAGAGAGGCAGGCGGGGGTGGGGGGAAGCAGGCTCCCCACTGAGCAGAGAGCCCGATGTGGGGCTCGATCCCAGGACCCTGAGATCATGACTGAGCCGAAGGCAGAGGCTTAACCCACTGAGCCACCCAGGTGCCCAGAATTTTCTACTTATTATATTCCATTAACATCTTATAACTCTTTGAGAAGTAAAATATACTATCCCCATTTTATAGATGGGAAGACTGAGTCTCCTAAAAGTTAAAATAACTTGGCAAGGTCATACAACTAGTAATTAGCAGGGCCAGGATTTTAGCTGAGTTTCTGTCTAATTATAAATCCTATGATTTTTCCTCTACACCTCATTGAAGAGAATTCCTGTGACTTCCCTGTGTTTTCTCTTGCCTGGGCAAAACCCCTCCAGTTTCTCGCTATTCCTTGGTGATATGATTTTCATTCCCTCACATCCTCAGATGAGCTGGCAGAGGTGAGGGAAGAAGGGAGGGAAACTGGACAAGGCAGGTATGATCGCAGGACAGCTTTCTGTTTCTTTAGGAAGGTAACATGAGCATAGGGTAAAAGGCAGTTGGCTGATCTAGGACTGAATTACTCCCCAAAGTTCTGTTTAAGGTACCAAGAGAGAGGGCATTGATGTCCAAGCTCCTCTGAATGTCTTCCGTCTCTCCTCTAAAACTACCAAAAACATTGGCATTTGAGAGAGGCTGGGGGCATTTGCATAGGCAGGTCACACAGTGGAGAATTCCTTACCTCTCCCAACTTCCTGAGAGTGGAGATTCGTACAGTAATCAGATAGGCGACAGTGTAATCATGGCTACATCAGCCAGCTGTGTGATGTGAGTCATGCCTCTGTTTATTCTTGATTGTGTCAATGTTACAAAATTGTAATCAAGATGGTAAAAAAAAAAACAACAAAAGAAACTGTGTGTACTGGGTGTGGTTTCATGGGATTTACCAAGGCACCCAGGTTAAAGCCAATCATCACAGCCAGCTTCAAAGGGGGCTCCAAGACCCCCTTCCGTCCCCAGGAACTATGCTTATAGTTAGAGAAGAAGGTGGCAATGGGAAGCCCACAGAGTTAGTCCTTGAAGCAACGCCCTAGGGATTATTAGCATCCGCACTGAGCAGAGCAGAAACAGAGGCTTAGGGGAGTTTAGGGGCTGGCCCATGGTAATGTAATTACTGAGTGGCTGAGCTTAAGGTCAGAGCTCAGGGAGAGCCGATCTCGAGCTCCTGCCTTCCAACTTGAATGCTGTGCCTACTGACCCACCAAGACATTGACGTGAGATGTCCGGCTTGGTGGCACTGGAAGCCCTTCCAGCTGGTCTGGGCTTGGCCGCCCCCTCTATTGGCCATGCTTCTGAGGGGATGCTAGAGAAGAAGCAGCCAACAGTCCAAGGCTTGGAGCTTGGACCAGCACAGTACCTCTTTCTGGGAGCTGGGACCAACCCAGGTCCCTGACTGCAAGCGGCAGGTGACCCCCATTACAGCTCCAGACCTCAACAAACTGAAAATAGGAAGGAGAGAGAGACAGCGAGAGAGGAGATGATAACCTTATGAGGACACTCAGCGCTCCCAGAGGTGTGACGACAGTCGCAGGGGCAAATGCGTAGGCCCCGAAGTTGGCAACTTCTCCAGCAGCCACTAGGAAATGAAGGGAGAAAACAGGGTAGTGTGGCTTCGAGGCCCCATCTCCAGCCCAAACTAACCTGAGTGGAGACAGTTTCATTCAGTGATCAACCATTCCCAGAATCCCGGGCCCGCATTCCCTAGAATCTTGGTTCTTATGCTTTGCCCCTGGCGAATCTGATCGGAATGTCTGGCCCAGACTCTCCTGATCAAATCCTTCCATTTTAAAGATGGGGCAAGCTAGGCCCAGAGTCCAAGGTCACATGGCATGTGGGTGGAATGACGCCTTCCTATCCCCGAGGCATCTTGGCTTCTAGTCCAGGCCACCGTGAAGTGTGCTTCGGGGACACCCGATGTTTGGCCTGTATCTACACGGTGCATTCTAGGAAGTGTTAATACCAAAGAAACATTTAGTTATTGATTCTCCAGGTACCATTTGGTCATGGAGCCATCTGTCCCAGAGGAACTGTGGGCAGGTGGTTAGAAATTCTGACACTCTCCCACAGCCTGGACGAGATGCATAGAATGTATCCTCCACATTTGAGTTTCTAGTTTGCAGACAACTACAAGTGCATTTTCTGTGTCTGCTGGTAGAGAATGACCTGGGTCTGCCCTTTGAAAGGAGAGGATGAATGCGGTGGCCGTGACTAAGACTGGGATCAAAACCTGACTTATAAATGGAAAGCTGGCTAATTTTTCCATTCGAAAGAATTAGGATTGGAAAGCCAGCGAGGGTGGGTGGAAAGCGGGGGTAATGTGCGAATGTGTAAATCTGGGCAAACTTTAAGTGGCAGACCAGCCATCCACTACATCAGCCAACACACTGCCAGTGGAATGGAAAACCTGGCTGAGGGGTGCCAAGACACTCCGACCGGTAGCTGGAGTCTCTCCATTTCAAGGCTAGTTGAGTAACGACACCTCTCTCATTAGCAGCTCTCTACAAGCCTCTCTGGAGATACAAGTTTCTTGGATGCAGGACTGACTTGGGATGAAGAATGTGATCTGAAATAAGGGGAAGATGTTCTACCTGCAACGACTGCCAAGGTTTTCTCTTTGAGATTCACACTTCGCACAAAGACAGAAATATCCCCACCACCCCCCCTTTCGTGTCCGCCTCTGCCATCAGTGCATCAGTGTTGTTAGGAAAGAGCCCACTTACTGGTGAGAAAGCCAGCCCACCACATGGCGTCCTTCAGGTAGCCATACCCTCCGTCCACTGTAGAAAGGAATGGACACAAAGTCAGAACTTGGCCGTGCTTTCTCGGGTCCTTTCTCATTTCTACCTTAACTCTCCAGTCTTGAGTCTATGTTTCCCTTGCTTAGTTCTCTGGGCATGCCTCTGGGCCCCCCCACGAGTGATTTTATCTATTCCCAAAGTTGCACATACCATCTTTATGCTGGCTCTTTCTCATTTCTACCTTAACTCTCCAGTCTTGAGTCTATGTTTCCCTTGCTTAGTTCTCTGGGCATGCCTCTGGGCCCCCCCCCCGAGTGATTTTATCTATTCCCAAAGTTGCACATACCATCTTTATGCTGGCTTTATTTCATTTATGGGTACTGAGCCTTTCTCCTGAGCCTAGATGAATGTCCAGTTGCTTACTTGACGTCTCTTGGATCTCCCACAGGCATCCCAAACTCTGTCCTAAACAGAACTCTTGATTTTAAGGGCACCCCGCACACCCACCCACCACAGGAAACTCAGTAAGTGGTACCTCCATGTACCTAGCTGCTTAAGCCAGAAACCAGGGAATCGCCCTCGACTCTCCCCCTCCTCCACCTTCTGGGTTCCATCCAACCTGCTGTTTCCCTCTCCAAAGAGCATCTCACATGTGTCCACTCCACTGCCACCACCTGACTCCAAGGCGCTACCCGCTCTGGCCTGGGGTGAGGCCACAGCCTCCCGAGGTTCCTCTGGTGTCACTGCCATCATCCCTTTATAACCCATTCACTCAGAGCAGCCGATGGTCTTTTAAGGATGTAAATCATACTGTCACTCCTCAGCTTTTAACAGGCCAATGGCTTCCAAATACAAGACAAAATCCTAAACAAGCCAGTTCATAGTTTTGAACCTGTTCACATCTCCAAAGGTACCTCCCTCCACTCTTCTTACTACTATCTAGCCACTCGGGCTTTCTTCTAGTTCCTCTAAAATGAGGAACTCTTTTTGGCCTTAAGACCTTTGCTTTTCTGTGTCAGGAATAGTCTTCTTAATGACATTGGCTTCTAGCTACCCTCACTCTTCAGGGCTTTGCTTGAACGTTGCTTCCCCTAAGATGCCCTCCGTGACCCCTTATCTCTGGGATGTCTCCCTCGGGATTCTCTTTATCACACCAGCTCTGGTCCTTCATGTTACTATAAATTGAGTTAATGTATTTATTTTCTGGCATTTTTCCCCACTCAAATGGAGACACTATGACACCCAAAATTGTGTTTGGGGCTAGAACTGGAGCTAGAATTGGAACCTCAGGAGTCTGCTTCCAAAACACAGTGTCTCACAGAACATGAAACTGAACATGTCCAAACCTGAACCATCCTGATGCCATAAACCTGCTCATCCTGCACTCTCCATCTCAGAAAACAGCGCCCTGGTCTCCCCAGTCGCTCAAGTCAGAAAGCTGAGTCAGTCTCGACTCTGTTTTACCCTCCCCTTGGAGCCAGTCAACACCAAACCCAGTAAGTTCTACCTTTCAAAGCTATCCCTGGACTCCACCATGGTCTCTGTTCCCACCGCAATTCCCCCAGTCCGAGCTGTGCTCTCTCTCTCCCCTACCTGGTCTCCTGGGTGCTGTGCTTGTGCCCTAATCCATTATCCACGCAGCAACCAGGAATTCCCTCAAAAAGTAAATGGAACTATGTCTGTCCCCTGCCTAAAACCTTTGTCACTTACAAGTGCGCCCAAACTCTGGGACCCCGTTTATAAGACTCTTTGCCATCTGGCCCTTCCCCCATCTCTTACCCCCCATCCCACCACCCCCTCAGCCCTCCTGAGCTACTTTCAGCTTCTAATGTCATTCATGTTCTCTCACCTTGGAGCCTTTGCACATCCTATTCTTTCTACCACGACCTCCTCTTTTCCCCCGCCCTTAGCCATCTCGTCATTCAGGTCCCAGCTTCCAGATCACCTTAGAGAAAACCTCCCCTAGCCCTCCCGGCCTGGGCTTTTCATGCCCCTCCAAAATACCCCCCTAAGTGTCCTGGATTTTCCCCATGATAAAGAGCATGTCACACACTGGGGAACAGTTGCCTGGGTCCCCCACTCGGCTCAATGCCCCATGGGTCCCGGGTCCCCATGTCCAGCGTGGGACCTGGCACAGCAGGTATGCAGTGAATGATAACTAAATCAACAAATTATTTTACACGTGATTCCTTTTCTCCAGAATGGGTTCATAGATATACACCTTATTTGCAAGCAAACAACTCCCTTGTGGACAGAGCCTCAGTCATTCTTTTGTGGCCTGTGAGGGGCTCCATCTGAGAGGCCACGGGGTAAATGGAGATACCGGTGATACCACTGGAGATACCACTGCTCTGGGCAGAGGTATCTGTATTCCCATTTGGCAGGAAAATCGTGGTTGCCCAGGATGACAGAGCTGGTAAGAAATAAAACTGGACTCGATCTGGGGTTTCGGATTCCTGGCCCTGAAACTTTTCCTTATCTGTACCCCAGTTAACATATCTTGAAGTTCTCCAGAAATGTTGGATTTTTAAAGGGAGGTCTCCTGAGGGTGGACTGCATTCCCAGCAGGGTTAACAATAAACCCTTTGTGACCATGGTGGCTAAGCTCGCCAACTGCCGCAGGGGACCCCCGTGAAGGGAGGTTCACAGGGCTGGCTGGGGGCTCCACTACCTAGCACCCCACGCCCGTCCTCCCTGCCGGGACCCTACCGGCCCGTGTGGCCCCGGAGGCCACCAGTCGCTGAAGGCCTTTCTTCTTGAGGATGACACTGCTGCCGATGAGGAAGCTGGACAAGAAGGCCAGGCCCAGACCAACGTAGAAGCCATAGTTCTGCCTGAACCTCTCCTTCCAACTGTGAGAGGTGACATTGCTGGGCACCTGGGGGCTGAGGTCACCGACGATCTGGCACAGGACTTGGTGGGAGGAGCAGTACAGGCTGATCAGGGAACCTGGATGGGAAGAGCACGATAAGAGAGTCACACCGGGGACATCGGTGTGCTTTCAAAATCCTGGAACTGGCCACTGTTTCATAGCCCATAGTTCAGCCGCAGTGGGCCTCCATCCACACAAGGGGCTTCGATCCAACAACAATAGATAGCATCCTCTGAGTGCCCACTCCCGGCTAGGGGTTTTATTTGCGGAACTCATCCAATTTTTATGACCATCTGTCAGATCAGTGCTGCCTTGAGTTCCCATTTCATAGATGGGAAAATAGAGGCCGTGAGATGTCAGGCACCTTGCCTAAGAACACAGACTGCCTGACTCCAGAACTCTAGCATGTGACCACGAAGGTGTTCTGATGCCCCACACACCAAGCAGGGTCCTCCAAGCCCTCAGACTTCACTGACTCCAAACCCCCACCCTCCCGAGGCATCCCTCCCAGCCTCTGGACCTCGGACAGCTCAGGATCACACAGGGAGTGTCCCCTCCAAGCGGCCTCTTCACTGCCATATCCGTACCTCCAGCTACAACCGGGACTCCTGATAGTTAACATGAGGGATTGAGGCTAGAACTCCCACAGCCCCTTCAGGGCCTGCAGATAACTAAATATAAGCAGCCTGTTGGCTACAACAGACCATTCCTGGGCCTTATTCTAAGACCTCTGGGGCTCGTGGCCAGTGGCGGGGGCCTCCTTCCAGCCTCAAACGGATTACTGTCCCTGTCGCCCCATGAAGCATCCCTTTAGTTCACCTTCCAAGTCCTAGAGATCCTGAAAGCCTGAATCAGCCCTCATGTCCCAGAACCCACCAACCCTTGCTTGCCTTCTGGCAGAAACACTAAGGACAATAGGACAACCTTGGGCCTGAGGGGCACACCCTCTGTCAGGGGAGCTAAGTTGCCCAAGTTCAGAAAAACCACCTAAATCACAGCCAGTAATTCCCCAGCGCCACGACCACATGCTCCTCTGCTCTGGGGTGTTCCGTGAGCATTCCTATCGTGGAAATGGCACAGGGATCATGTCCAGGGTTTTAGCCAAAGAAACTGGGGCCCTGATAAGTTTGGTAAGCTGAGTAAGACGACACTGGCAGCACATAGTGAAGCCAAACCGTTCTCCGTGTGATGTCAAAGCCATGCTCTTAACTGCTACCGGTGCCCCACAGGGCAGGCAGCAAGGGCAGGCTGGTCTTCGCTTCGTCTCTTGAGGGTTGTTTTAAACTATGAATTCATTACCTACATTTTAAATCAGATTTCCCGGGGCGCCTTGCTGGCTCAGTGGGTTAAAGCCTCTGCCTTCGGCTCAGGTCATGGTCCTAGGGTCCTGAGATCGAGCCCCACATCAGGCTCTCTGCTCGGCAGGGAGCCTGCTTCCCTTCCTCTCTCTGCCTGCCTCTCTGCCTACTTGTGGTCTGTCAAATAAATAAAATCTTTAAGAAAAAAAAATCAGATTTCCCATGAAAGTCCAGCTTTTGATCTGCCTCTGTTTACCTTATGGAGCGCACCTTCCCAGAGCCCACCACTGACTGCCGCTGAGAGTGGCTGCCCCCTTAGGACATGTTCTATGCAATTCCCCGGGGTCCGTATCTGCTGCCCTTCAATCATTTGGGTTATGTGCTCAGCCCCTGTAGGCATCTGAATTTGTGACTTCCAGCAGTAGAAGGTCTTTTTCAAACTGTGGGGCACCAAAATTCAGGCTCCTGCTCCAAGGACGGAAGCCTGGGCCAGGCACTTCTCCTCAGAGCAATGAGAACTACAGGCCGGCACTGAATGGGCCTCAAAGTCCAAGGTCATGCAGCCCTGGCATTGGCGGTATCTGGATCATAGAGTGGCATCTTGGTGGAATAAAGAAAGAGCAATGTTGACCTTTCTCCCATGGCACAGAAGCAGAGAACAATGGTGCTGGACAGCCCAGGAGACAGGCTGGCTAACCCTCTTACTTGCAGCCAGGAAAACTGAGGCCCAGAGGAAGGGAAGGACTTGCTTGAGTCTCACAAAAACCTAGTGGCAGAGCTGGGCCTGGAAGCCAATGGGGACATCCATGTGTCTTTTGCAATGAGTGATCTCTCTTCCTAACACCTGTGTCACAATCAAGAGAAGGTATGACTAGAAGCCATCTCCATCCCTACTCAGATTTGGTTTGACCTCTCACTCCTGTTCTTCAGCTCAGACGGTCGAGTCTGGGGAGTTCCCTGAATGCAGGAAATGAGCCAGAGCCAGGATATGGGCCAAGGAAGGTGACTCCCTAGAAGAAGGCCAATCCCATTCCCACGCCCTTCACCTGCCTTCCTGAAGGTGCATCTCCAGGAGGTGGAGCCAAACGGTGAACTTGCCTGTTTTGGGGAAGCCTGAAGCACCCAAGGCCTCGGCAGCCTCCACTGAATTAAGTTTTCCCATAAGGGCAGAAAGAAAAAGAAAGGTCTGATGGCCAAAGGAAATCCAGCTCTGGGGAAGATGCTCATTAGCCAAATGGCTGTTGGGCCTGGTGATTCCTATTCCTCTTCCAGAATATGCTAGGACTTGGGAACATATTCTTCCCCAGGGGAAGGTGAGGCCGAAAGTGGACTGCATTGTTGGTCAGGAAACCAAAGCCAGCCAACACCCACAGAAATGGCTTTGAACACTTTGCTGGGCAAGAGAAGTTAGAGAAACAGCACTCTCTGACAGGCTGCCAGAGCAAGGGGAGGTAGGAACACGGAGACACATCAAGAAAGGAGTATAGCAACATGAGTGCAGGTTTGAGAATCCAAGAGCTCTAGTTTTACATTCCACTCCCCCAACTGCAGGACCCTTGGGCAAATTATCAGCCTTTTCAGGGCCTCTGTTTCTTTCTCTCCAGAAAGAAGACAGCAAGGTAATAATAAGTACTTGCCCTCTAGAGTGAAGGACTAAATAAGATAATGTGGGTAAAGGGCCTAGTGCACCACCGCATTCCTGGTAAGAGCTCAAGGCACAGCTCAGGGTCTTTCCTTAGCCCTTCCTGGTTTTCTTTCCCTCAGTTTCCTACAAGGTGCATTTGGGTTTGGCGGTGGTGAGTGTCTGCGCCCCTCTCCCTGGTCTTTGGTGGGCCCCAGGGAGACAACCAGACCCTGGCAGGTAAGAGAATCTGAAGCAACTATACATAAGAAACCACCGTGAAACCCCCCACCTCTGGCTGAGCAGCTCCAATCAATTATGCCTGCCTCCGCCTCCTCCCGCCCCACGAGTCCCTTTTCCTCCCATTCCCCCTCTCAGCCCCCCAGCTCCGAAGGTGGGGAAGTCAGCCAGAACCCTGCTCCTCTCCCCCGCCCAAGACCGGCCCGACCATAGGTCATGCTGACCCAGCCCTCCCCGGTTTGGGCCGCCGCAGGAGAGCACGCGAGGGAAAGGAGCAGCGGGGAAGGGAAGGCGCGAAGCGCGCGGCGCTCCCGGGTCCCCTGGGGACCGCACGCACCGTTCTGGCAGCTGGCGTTGCTGGCCGGCAGCTCCATGGGCCCCGGGCGCACGGACCGACCGACGGACGCGCGGGCGGCTGGCGCCCCGGGCTCCCCGGCTCCGGAGCAGGTGGCCGAGACTCGTCCCGGCTTGGCCGGCGTGCGAGAAGCTGCTGGGGTCGGGCCCAGGGGTGGAGAGAATGACGCGGCCCGGAGGAGGACGGTCCCTGGGGAGGAGTCACCCCGACGTCTCGAGCAACTCCCTGGGTCGGGGGCCCAGCGCCTGGGCTGCCAGCACAAGGGCACGCGCCCTCCCGGGGTGCGGAGGCTGCCAGGCATCCCGGGAGGGAGTCGCCCGGTTGCTGGGGGGGGGGGGGGGGGCGTGGTGGAATCCCCTCACCCCCACCCGGGCAGGAGGCAAGGGGGCGGGTCCCCTGACGCCGCCCCTCCGCGACGCCGGGACTGCACAGTTGCCTCGGCCGGGACAGAGTTGATGGGTCCTCAGAGGTGGGAGAGGGGGAGACTTCCTGGCCAAGGTGGAAGTGGAAACGTGGGAGTTGGAAAAGGCACTGCAGCCCGTTGGAGCCCTCTCAGACTGGGGTGGTGTCCGAGACCCTGGGTTTTTTTCCTGCCTGCCTGCCTTCCCGGCTTCCTACTTCCCGGCCTCCCTGCCTTGTTCATTCATTCAGCATAGGACTGAACTGTGCTGGGCACTAGCACACCACAGGCACACAGTAAGTGCGTGCCCCCAAAATGGTGACTACGTCTTCGCGGAATGAATGGACGATCGACGCTTGAGAGAAGTATATTTCTTCTTCCGAGGGACTGGAGACCAAAATGAGTTAGCCATATTCTCTGTCCCTGGAGAACTTTATATATTAATGAGAGAAACAAAATGAGATCTATTATCGAGAAACTGGTGTCTTCCAAATCACTAGGAAAAAAAAAAAAAAACACACCCCAACTGTGATTATGGGAACTGTATTTGCTCCTATGGGTAACAGTAAAAATAAATTAGAGAAACACTATTCTGGACCATAAAAACACTTGTGCAATGCTTGCTATAGGCCAGGCACTGTTATTAGTGCTGAAAAATCCCTGTTCGTTTAATCCTCATGACAACCATACATAGTATATACTCGGGAAACTGAGGCACAGAGCGATCAGGTAACTTACCAGGTTTCCCAGCTAGGAAACGGAGAGTGAAGATGAAGAGCATGCTCCCCGTGGCCACGCAATATGCCTGGCATTTTAGCCCGAAATACACTTGTGCTCCTGAGTAGTGAAGACATGGGACCCCCAAGAAAGCAGTGGCCGGTTTTGGCAATCATGGTCACTGACTTCCTGGAGGAGGCAGCTTTTAAAAATAGTTACTTATGGAGTCTTCACTATGGGACAGACCCTATACACGGAACACCTGGGTGGCTGAGTGGGTTGAGTGTCCAGCTTCTGGTTTTGGTTGAGGTCATGATCTCAGGGTTGTGAGACTGAGCCCCACTTCAGGCTTCCTGCTCAGAGCAGAGTCCACTTGATTCTCTTTCTGTCTCTCCCTCCCCCCTGGCTCCTCCCCCTGCACATGCTTCTCTCCTTTCAAATAAATAAATAAATAAATAAATAAATAAATAAATAAATAAAAATTTTTAAACCCTATACAGACATGACCTCTCATTTGGTACGTACCATTACCATCTCCATGGTACAAGTGAGAGAAAACTGTACTTAAAAAAAAAAAACCCAACTATTGGTTATAAAATAACTTTAGATCTATAGGAGAGTCACAGAGGTCGTACCCAAAGTTCCCATATATCTGTTACCAGGATCCCTTAATGTTGACACTTTGTATAGGAATATAATATACAAAATATATTAGGAAATACTCTGAGAAACTTGCCCCAGAGGTCCCACAGCTAGTGAGGGCACCAGGAGTAAACAGGCTTTGCCCTCCCCTCGCCGACCCCCCCACCCCCCAACCCCCCCCACCCCCTGCCCCCAGCCCGTCCTCCCTGCCCTCACTTTCCACCGTTCAACTTGTGGCCGTCTAGCTGGGACCCAGGAGATGGGTTCTCCCAGCATGTGGCTTCCCCTAACTTTCTGGGTGACTTTAAACAAGTCATGTACTGTCCAGGAGAAACAGTTTCTTCATCTGTCAAGTAAGAGAGCTCCTTTCTCTGTGTGTGTGTGTGTGTGTGTGTGCATGTGTGCATGTGACCATGGTGGTAAGGTAGGGCTTAGAAGGAAAAGGAAAATCACAGCTATTTCTAACATTACACCTCAAAGTTCAAGGGGCCTTAATGCTCCCAGTCCTTCCCCTCACTTTGGAGGGATGTGGCACCAGAGTTCACATGGAAGTGAGACCTCCAAGTCCAGTATGAGCTGGACCACAGCGCAGCCGGAAACTGGGTGATCAGAAATGATAGCTCATTACGGAAGCCTCCAAGCTGTCTAAGAAGGAGGATCGGATGTGAGAATTTAATTGGCCTTTTTTCTTACCTAAGCATTTCTGAAGCTCAGATCTAACACGTACTACAAAACAGCATCCATCTCAGCCCTGCGGGAGGACCACGCTCAAACACTCTCTGCCTGCACACTCGACTGCGTTTGTTCCAAGGACACAGAACAAGAGATCTGTAGTCTTTCTTTCTGACCTGGGCTTTTTTAATCATGAGAGAGGATGCTTAGATTGTGGTCACGTTATGCCAGAGCTGAGCCCAGATCTTGAGGGACAGAAACACACCTGTGTGCTTTAATATATATGTTTGTGGATGGGTTTGTGATTTGTGAGGCTGCTATATTTTAGGGTCCCGGGCAAGGGCTCCCTCATCCCGAATTAAGGGCTTTCACCCTGTGCTTCAAGACAAGGCTTTTCAGAGGTCGGTGAGTTCCATGTTTTAGGGCAGTGGGCTGAGGTGGAAGGAGCTGGGATCTGCTGAAGGGCCTTCCACACCCTCTCTGGGCCTCAGGCTCCCCATTTGTTCTAGAAGGAGGCGGGGCTTCCCCAGGGCTGGCATCAGCATCCCGGGAGCACAGAAATAATGAACCCCATTGAACCACAGTCTCCTCGCCTGCTGTCCTGACAAAGCCCTTTTCTCCCTGAGCCACAATAGCACTGTCAGGCAGGTAGCAGGGCCTGTAGCATTGTCTCCCCAGAAAAGAACAACAGGGTTCACTGTCTGTCCCAGGCTCGTTGACCAGGGGAGGGCGGTGGCTTTGGAAGGGTCTGACCAGCCAGAGACAGATGGGCTCTGTCCTTAGCCGGCCAGACTCTGGTGAACCAGTCACATCTCCTGTGGCCAGTTATCTCTGATGAATAGGAGAACTAATTTGCCGAAACCCAAACTCCCAAAAATGTGGCCCTTCTAAGTGCATGTCCGAAAGTTTTATGGTCTAGAACTGAACTGTTAATATGGTAGCCACCAGTTCCGTGTGACTATTCAGGATGTGGAAAGTAGCTAATGTGAACGATGCTAAGTGCATAAAACAGACACTGTTAATATTTTGAGCCACATAGTTGTTTGCTGTGGGATGCTGTCCTATGCACTGTAGGATTTTTGGCAGTGTCCCTGCTCTCACCCCAGAGCATACACGGCTGCCCATTCCCAGGCTCCCCACATTATGACAGCCAAAAGCATTCCAGACAATTGCCAAAATCTCCCCAGGTTGCAACCCATGCAGATTGCAAGGACTTAAGAAGAAAAACAATGTAAGCTATTTATAACTTTTTAGTATTGATCACATGTTGAAATGATAATATCTTGGATACAATGAGTTAAATGAAATGTATTATTCAAATTAATTTTCTCTACTTCTTTTTACTTTTGTAAAGTGGCTACAGAACAATTTAAAATTACATAGAGGCTCACATTATATTTCTATTGGACATTGCTATTTTAGAGGGCTTGTTATATGTTGTATGCATGTAAGTTACGTGTATATATGTATACACATGCTCATTTCATCTTTGCAGCAATCCTAGGAAGCAGATTTTATTATTATCCCCATTTTCCAGATGAGGAATGAAGCCCAGGGAGGCCACTGAGCCTATAAGGAGAGAAGCCAAAAATCAAACACACACATACTTTTCAGATCTTCACATACTAAGTTTCCTGGGTCTAATAACATGCCACGAGGCTTGGGTAGGTCACATCCCCTCCTGGCATCTTACCCCAGGTACAAGGGCTGGATAAGATGCCGCTTGTGGTCCTTTCCCACCCTGCAGAGCTGGTCTTCTGGGCAGGGCGGGGAGGGACAGATGGCTATCACCTCCTTCAGACTGACCTGGAATCATGGGAATCTTGCCCGTTGGCATGCAGAAGCCGGCCAACTCCTCTTTTTTAGGTGGGTCCCCGGGACGGCTGCTGTTCTCATAAAAAGCTTTATTGTCACTAGAAATAATACTTGGGATGGTCACAGGTGCACTCAGACTGACTCTAAGTAGAGCACTATGCCTAGGGATGAGTCCAAATGCAGCTGGCATCAATAATGATGATTAAAACAACACACTGTTACTGACTTCTTCCTCTGTGTGTTAAGCACTTTGCAGGCATTGCCTCAAATGGTCATTGCAATCCCTTACTCTGGATACCATTTTAGGTCCCATTTTACAGATGGAAGAATAAAGGCTCAGAGAAATGAAGTGACTGTACCAAGGTCACATGCAATGGTAAAGACAAAATTTCCAGCTGGGCTTGTGTGTCCCTAGAACAGCTCTCCTAACCAAGGCCCTGGTTTTGGGAGATCAGAGGCTTCTTTACAGACCTCTTCCTGGTCCTGCTGTTTATGGGTAGCTGGGAAGACCAGGGCCATCCAGAAGCCACACGGAGAGCCACACAATTTTCAGAGTTAGAGCTGAACTAATCAACCCTCGTAGTCTACAGATGGGGAAACTGAGGCCCAGAGAGGAGAAGTCACACCCAACATCGCTGCTAACTCATGGCAGAATCAGAAACTTATTGATAATCACTCCAACCCTGATCTAGCACTTTTATATCCCATGATGCTTTTTTTTATGAGCAGAAAAGATTGACCTTAGGGCAAATAATGAGAGTTATTATTTTTGGCCACTTTTTGAGCATGAGCCAGTGCACTAAGGATTTCACCCACATGCTCCCATTTACTCCTCACAATAAGCCTCTAAGTCAGATGCTGCTATGATTCCCATTTTAGAGATAAAAAAAACTAAGACTAGGAACGGCTAAGGAACTTGTCTGCAATTAAATACTGCAGCCAAGAGGAAAACCAGCAGATTCTAGAGCCATTCTTGACCACATTCCTCAGGCTGATCTCACTGCATTTTAGGGGATCCCCTATCAGAGGATCTGACCACAGGTGGGAGACGTTTCAAATTCCTATGGAGAGCAGAGCTCACTGGGAGGAATGTATGTGGAAGTGCTGCATTGCTTGGCCTTGGCATGATGTGCAGAGAGCCTAATGCACTTAATTCATGGAAAAGAGCTTCAGATCTTATAAAAAACTAGCTATGGTCCCCTTCCTATTGAAATGAACTACGGCAGTGCATCGTCTATGTTGCAGGTTCTCTGATCCTCGTGGCAGTCCCATGGGGCAATGGAGTTATCCTAGTTTTATAGTTAGCTGATGACAGAAAGAGCCTAGGAGGGCTGGTGACTTGCTCAAGGTCACGCAGATAAGAAGTGGCTAAGCCCAGATTTAGCAGGTCCTCAAAGCTCTGCTTCAGTCTCTTCCTTGTTCCCTGTCTTTCGTTCTTGGGAGTCACCGCTCAGGCTGGCGACTGAAAGTGGGGGATCTGGGGGACTGTAGTGATGCTCCTCTCCCACACCTGTTTGTTTGTGGGAACAGAGAGGGTAAGGGCACAGGGTGCTCTGTGACCAGAGGGAGGCCTGTTTTTAAGCTGGGAAGAGTCACCTTGAAAAGGAAGGACAAACTTGGGCTTTTAATTTTGAGTTTTAATTTTGAGTTTTAATAAATGAACCCATCTTAGACTTTGATATCTAAGAGGCTCGTATTAAAGGGTTAGGGGATGTGAATTCTAGTCCCCGTTCTGCCACTAATATACTGGGACCAGGGGCAGGTCCTTCTCATCCGAATCTCAGTCTCCCTAATATGGGTAATGAAAAAGAAGGACTAGATAGTGGTTTTTAAAGCTTTTTTTTTTTTTTTTTTTTTTTTTAAATGAGATGGGGGTAGATACCAAACTTTTTTTTTCCAAGGAGAACGTTAAATGGAAGGACAACATACAAATGTCCTTCAAGAGGCACTACTTTCATTGTTTTGGGGGAAGAGCCTAGAACCTTGTCTCCTTGGCTTCCATGTTGTCTCCCGGCTGCCCCTCCCCTGCTGCTGACACCCCCCACCCATGCTAGGGCTTGGAAGATCCTATGTTGATTGTGGGGTGCCTGTGTGGCCTCCTGAGCACACAATGTTTGCATCTTATGGGATGCTTCCCTAGAGCTGGTTTGGGGTTCGGAAGAATGGCCAGAGACTTTCCTGCACAGGGGGCTCTTGAAGGGTTGTCTGTAGGCTCAGGACCTTAGCTCTCTAGGCCCATTTGTTCTCCAGGCCCTGAGACACAGTCACAGAGTTGCCAAGTGGGTCTGAATCCCCCTGCATGGGTGGTACAGTCTGAGTCCCAGGAGGAAATTCCCACACACTCTGGATGCATTCAGCATTGGGTGGAGTGGGCTGGGAGATGTGTTTTACTTGCCAGCCTATGAATAAATAGCTCAGCCTCCTTCAGGGCTTCTGGGGAGGAAGAGCAGGTTTGGGGTGCGTGTGGGTCTCACCTCCATCACATACAATGGCTGTGTGGCCCTAGGCAAGTTACTTACCTTTCCTGTCCCATCTGTAAAACAAGGATAATGACGATGATTAACAATGGTAATAAAGTTACTTACCTCTCACTGAAGACTTGCTCTCTAGATTCTGTGTAAGTGCATCTCATCTGTTACAACCCAGCAAATTCTCACGTTAACCTTATGAGGCCGGTGGTTACAGGATCCATTTATAGATGTAGAAGTTAGTGAGGCACAGAGAAGTTAGATGGTTTGCCCAAGGCACACAGCTCCAGCTAGCACGAAGCAGGAAAACTCTTGTTTTTCTCACTCTGAAGTCAACATTTTCACCTGTGACATTATACTACCTTCTTAAACTAAACCTGCCTCCAAAGGCTCTTTTGAGAATCACAAAAGACAACCTACATCATAATCACAGAGCCGGCATGTAGTAGGTGTTCAGTAAATGGGTTCTGGTTCCTCATCTTCTGCCAGATGCCCCAAACGTCCCCTGCAAGCCTGAAGGCGGATGTCCATCGACAAGTCTCTTCCCAGTGAGTGAAAGTAGGGGAAGGGAAGAGAATTTTACCTGATCTCAAGAAAAATTACCTTTCTCCTGCAAAAAGTGCTTCTTTAGCGACTGTTCCCCAACCCGTGATCCATGCAACACCGTTCCACATCATCCCATGTTCAGTGAAGTTTGGGAAATGCTACATTCTCAACTCTCCTCTCAGAGACGCTTATCACATATTAGCATGTTAAAGGCACAGAGAAGTCCAGAGTGTTCCAAACCCCCCAATCATGAGAGTCCCATGCCTCACCCCACAAATATCGTATTCCTGTAAGACCTATTAACATCCTGTTCTAAAGAACACTCCTGGGAAGGAAGCGGATCCTTTCCCATTCCTGCAGATAAGGTGACTAGAGGCCAGAGAGCTTACTTGGATTATCCCAAGTCATACAGCTATACGGGTAGGAGCTCTAAACTCAAACCCACTACTGAGGCCCATGCAGGGCAGAATAGTGGTTAAAAGCAGAATGTGGAGTTGGACAGACTGGGTTTCCATCCTCCTCTACCATTCCCCAGCCGAGTGTCCCCGAGCAGGTTACTTCATCTCCCTGAGCGTCAAGTTCCTCATCAGTTCCATGGGGACAAGATGGTATCTATCTCCTCAGGCAAACCGGGGGACTCAATGAGTTAATACAAGAAAGGTGGTCAGATCAGCAACTGGCATAACGTAGTGAATGATTACTGTTCCTACTAGAGTTTGCATAAAGTGAAGTTTACCCGAGTGTCTGTTGCCCTGGAGAGGAGTTTACTGCTATTTTAGAGAGTCAGCTGCTGGCAGCCAGGACCCACCAGGGCCTTGCTGGAGGGATGCCACGGATTGCCAGCAGCTCTCGGGAGCCCCTTCTTCAGCCAAAGTTTCCAGAAGGCGTGTGTGGAGGGATGCTCCTCCCCACCTTCCCCCGGGGCCAGGCCTCTTCGTGGTACCAGACCCAACAGCCCACATGGCTGCCTTCTCTCCCTGTCTCTTGTCCAATCTCAGAGGAATCCTTGCTGGAATTGTCACTTTGCAAAGCTGAGATGGGTCCAGGAAGGAAAGCTGGGATAAGCAGGAAGCTTCGTTCACGAAACGCTGACTTTCGAGCCAGATGGTCTTTCTGAGCCAGGCTCTGGCACTTTCTACTTTTGTGGTTTTAGCCAGATCTCTTGACTTCTCTCAGTCTCGGTTTCTTTGTTTGTAATATGGAGATACTAATGGTACCCACGTCCTAACTTTGCTGTGAGGTACCAAGTAATAGAAAGTAATGTCTAATAGGTGCATGTTGTATGTCAGTTCTAGCAGCCCGGGATGGCTAATATCATCATAGACAGGATTCTGCTCTCATGGAGCTCACGTTCTAGAAGGGGCAGACATGATACAAACAAGCAAACAAACAAATAAAAAGTAAATTAGAGTAGAGTAGCTAATGCAGAGAAAATAAAATAGAATAAGGGGCAGAGAATGATGGATAAAATGGTCAGGGAAGGCCTCACTGAGGTGGTGATATTTAAACTGAGACCCGACTGACAAGGAGTGAACCATTAAGAAGATGTAGGGAAAGAAGCTTCCGGACAGAGGGAACAGCTAGCACAAAGGTCCTGAGGGGCAAGCAAACTTGGTTTGAGGGGCAGAAGAAAAACCCTTTTGACGAAGGGGGAGGAAAGTGGTCTAAGACTAAAATCATCCCCTCCTCGTAGAGACCCAAGAGAAATAAAAACACCAAAACTTGTCCTACGAAAACTTGTACACAAATGTTCGTATCAGCGTTAATCACAATGTCCAAAAAGTGGAAGCACCACAAATGTTCATCTGATGAATGGGCAAAGTCTGGCACATTCATTCAATGGACTATTACTAGGCCCTGAGGAGGACGAAGAGCCCGATACATGCTATAACATGTGTGAACTTTGAAAACATTATGCTCAGTGGAAGAGATCAGACACAGAGGTCACGTGCCATATGAAAGGTAGAGAATAGGTAAATCTCTAGAAACAAAAAGTAGATTAATGGTATTCAGGAGCTGGAGTGCAGGTCGGAGGAGAGATGGGGAGCAGAATGTGGAGGGATCGTTAATGGATATGGGGTTTCTTTTGGGGTGACTAAAATGTTCTAGAATTAGATGATGGTGATTGTTGCACAACATTATGAATATATGAGAAACTGCTAAATTGTATACTCATAAAGGATGAACTTTATGGTAAGTGGATTGTATCTCAAGTTTCAAAAAAATCAGAATTCTAGGGAGGGGCCAGGTTAGAGGTTCTGCTTAAGAGTTTAGGGTGGATACTACTATTATGTCCATTACTAGAGAAAAGGGTCCTAACAGACACACACACACAGAGTACACAGCTGGCCCAGGGCCGCACAGCTGCAAAGTGGTCAAGCTGTGGCATTCATACCTCAGCCGTCTCATTCAAGCCCTTTTTTTGATGTAAGACTTGTGTAGAGCCCAAGGCCTGGTGTACATCCAACATGCACTCAATACAGGCAAGTGATGAATATATTTAAGGGTTTCCAGCTCGTGCACCTCAGGGCTTTCATGCTCAAGGCCGGCCTCCACTCTCTGAGCTGCACCTCTCCATCGGTCTCTATTGGGAGAGAAAGACCGGATCCACTGCAGAGGGTGCAGAGGGCGCCCAAGCCTCCTCCTCTGTTGCTCATTAACTGAATTCCAACACAGTCACACTGGAAATTCTGGTTTGTGAGCCGGGACTGGATAAGGAGGCCCAAAGGAATCCAGAGCGTGGGTTAAGGTTTCTCCACGGCTTGTCAAGTGGGAGAGGACACTCAGCCCCGCCCCTCTACCAGAGGACTTCTGCCTAGAGGGGACTGGGATGGGGATGTGGGGGAGGGGGCGTGGGCAGAGCCACGAGCCTAAGGATTGGCCGCAGACCAAGGTTCTGGGCCAATAAAAAGCTACGCCCCCTCCTTTTTTTTTTTTTTTTTTTTTTCCCCAGTTGAGTTTAAGATGAACTGGTGATAATTATCTGCATTTAGCTCTGCGAAGAAAAATGTAGATGTTTGTTTTGCGACCAGTCCAATAAATATGTTTGTGCCTTTCTCTCTTGCACTCTGCCTTCCCAGAAAGCCTGGTCTGTACAGATGGGTCTGACATTTAGTCCCACCCAAGCAGAACCAAGAGTAAGTGATCCTCATTTTAGGGAAGGGCCTGACTGGTGGTTTTTACTTTTTTAGAGGTCCCCACATCCCTTTAAGACTCTGACAAAAATTGTGAACTCTTGCCCCCGGAAGACACACCGACCTATCCGTACATACTCTTCAGGGGGACTCAGGTTCATAACCCTTGGTTTTTTGCCAAAGGGGGAGAAATACTAGCTTTTTGAATGTACATTTCATAAAGAATAGTGAAGGTCGGGAGTGTTCTATATGGAATCTGGATGACATATAGTAGTTCGAGGCTTTACACATGCGTACAAATCCACTGATCTTCACACTTGGCATGGTAAGCCTTGAAGGTGCCTTTTCTGGTTAAGTCACTCTTAACTAATAATCACAACTACAAGTCATTGAGCGCTAATCCCACAAACCATGGAGTACTAGTAATCGCAACTCAAAGTCACTGGGCTGCCCATGACATGCCTAACTTAAACTCTCACATCAAAGGCAAGCGGTGTTACCACCATTTCACACAGAGGTTTACTGAGGTTAAGAGCAAGACCACAAAGCTGGGCAGCAGTCACAATGGAATGCAACCCCGGGCCTCTGTGACATCACGGGGCCACCACTCTAGGCTAACTGTCCTCTTTTCTTGGCTCCAGTAGCAGGAGGGAGGTGGGGAGTGGGGAAGGAGGAGGACGGGAGCTGAACTTCCAGGAAGAGTTTATTTATTTGACAGAGAAGGAGCCCAATGAGGCAGAGAGGCAGGCAGAGGAAGAGGGAGAATCAGACTCCCCACTGAGCAGGGAGCCCAATTCGGGCCTCCATCCCAGGACCTTGGGATCATGACCTGAGCAGAAGGCAGAGGCTTAGCTGAGCCACCCAGGCGCCTGGAAGAGGAGATGCTTGTTCTCCCTCATGCCTCCTGCTCACAGCTTCTTAAGGATAACCTCCGAGTTGGGACGCCACTCCCACCACTTTTTTTGGTCAAAGTGCTGAATTTCAGTTGATTTCAACTGAAATTGAAATACGGGGTTTGAAATATGGGGGTTTGAAATTGAAAGATAGGGTTTGAAAGATTTTTTTTTTTAAAGTAATCTCTGCACCCAACATGCGGCTTGAACTTACAACCCCAAGATCAAGAGCGGCATGCTCTACCCACTGAGCCAGCCAGTCATCCCTACCCCTTAATGTATGGTTTTTAAATTATAAAACTCATAATACTTTTTTTTCATAATACTTTTTAATTAAAAAAAATTATAGTTCAGGAGGGTATCAAATAAAGGATAAAAGCCCACCGGCTAATCTGTGATCAAGAGACAGTTGCCACCAGTAACAGATTCTCTGCTATCCATCTAGAAATGATGTGCACATACCCACAAAAATGTGCGTTCTTTTAAAAAATGGGATCACATTACACAGATTGTATTTCAAGTTGTTTTTTTCACCTTGAGGTATCTTACAGACTTTCTCATATTAGTATATATGAATACACTTCATTACATGTAGAATGCTGCTTTTGCTTTTTTAGGATATTCCAATGTGGGACTATTTCATAACTTAACTACATTTCTACTGATTATCAGTAAGGCAGGTTGTCTTCCGGTTTTAGGATTATAAACTCTGCTATAATGGACATTCTTGAATATCTATCTTCACACATGCAGCAGTTACACCTGTAAGAGAAACTCTGGAAGTGAAATTGCTGGGGTAAAGGGTTTGCTTATTTAAAATGTTTCCTCCTGGGGTGCCTGGGTGGCTTAGTGGGTTAAAGCCTCTGCCTTTGGCTCGGGCCGTGGTCCCGGGGTCCTGGGGTCCTGGGATGAAGCCCTACATCAGGCTCTCTTTTCAGCAGGGAGCCTGCTTCCTCCTCTCTCTCTCTGCCTGCCTCTCTGCCTACTTGTGATCTCTGTCAAATAAATAAATAAAAATCTTAAAAACAAACAAACAAACAAACAAAATGTTTCCTCCTAAAGGGCTGTGGTAGGCTGAATATTAGTCAGCTCCCTGCCCCGCCCCCGTTCACATCCACATGTCTGGAATCTGTGAATCTGATACCTCACGTCCCAGCAGGGATTTTGTAGATGTGATGAATTGTAGAGTCTTGAGGTGGGCAGATTATCCTGGGTGGTCCTGGTGGACCCAACGTAATTACTAGAGTCCTTTCAGGAGGGTGCGGGAGGGTAGAGTCAGAGGAGAGGGCCCTGAGAAGATGGAAGCAGAGACTGAAGGGACGTGGCTCTGAGCTGCAGCCTCTAGAAACCACAAGAGGCAAGGCACAGGTCGTTCTCTGCAGACGCCGGAGGAACCAGGTCTGCTGACATCTAGATTTTTAGCCTAGTGTCCAAATAAATAAAATCTAAAAAAAAAATAATAATAATTTTTTTTTTTGTTGTTGTTGTTGTTGTTAAAATAGAACAAAAGGGGCGCCTGAGTGGCTCAGTGGGTTAAGCCTCTGCCTTTGGCTCAAGTCATGGTCTCAGGGTCCTGGCTTGGAGACCTGCATCAGGCTCTCTGCCTAGCAGGGAGCCTGCTTCCTTCCCCCCACTCCTGCCTCGCTGCCTGCTTGTGATTTCTGTCTGTCAAATAAATAAATAAAATCTAAAAAAAAAAAAAAAAATTTTTTTAGATTTTTTTTTAGCCTAGTGTCTAAATTGGAAGACTTTGGTCTTCGGATGTCTGTAATTTTAAGATAACAAATTTGTATTGCTTTAAGCCATGAAATCCACAGTAACTTGTTAAAGCAGCAATAAATTGGAGACCATGACAGGGCTGCATCCTCTTCTGACCAGAAGTTGTTAACCTGTTTAGATTCCTTTTGGAGTATGAGGCGATCTCCGAGGCCCTCTCTATGAGGAAGAAAAAAATGCACCTCTTTATGTGTCTACTATTTCCAAGAAAACACGGACCCCCCGAAGCTTGTCCCTGGACCTCCTAAGGTTAGAGCTGTCCTTGTAGGGCCTCAGCTTCCTCTTCCCTCACCAGCTCCCCGAAGGCAGGCTGAGATTCGCATCTGTGGTCTCTGGTTGGGAACTAGCCGCTTGTTGGTACAGGAGGACCCCTTGGAGGCCATGTGTACCACACTCACTTTAGAAACGGAGGAAAATGAGGCCCAAGGTAGAAAAACTAGGACCAGACCTAAATCTCATGATTCTTGGTCCTGGATACTCTTTGGTCTGTATACCTTTTGTCTGCCAGGGAGGGGGAAGTAGGGAAGTATTTCTGGGCTCAGCTGGGGGTTGGAAACACTTCAGGTTACAGGTGAGGACAGTTTTCTTAACAGATCAACTGCAGACCATAAAGGCCTCCCTAGGTTGCCCTTCGGCTCTGTTGGGGTAGGGAATGCTTCCATAGAAGGCCTGTTCAGGGACCTCTGGCCTCAGGCTCCAGGTCCTCTGAATTCATTATGGGTTTCTGTTGAAGTCAAGGGCCTCTCAAAAAAAGGGGTGTGATGGAAATAGACCCTGCCTTTTCCCCATTGGTTTTTAGGAACAACCCAATATGATTTCCTGGCTTCCTGATTTTGGGGACAGTACCCTCCAACCAGGTTCTTCTCCCTCCTCTAAGCTCTTTGGTTGAGTCTGTTGGAAAACAGCTTTGGACTGAGAAGCAGTGGGGGAGAAGTGGTGATAAGATCGTCCAAGATATGTTTTGACCTTCCCTGGGGTGTCCTGAGAGGAAACTTCAGTAGAAGAGAAGGAAATAGGGCGCCCAGCTGCAGAGGGAAAAAAATGAATGACCCTGGCTGGCTGAACCCCCTTTTCTGAATCACTTCCTGTCATTGGGCACTGACAATGGGCAAGGCAAAAGGTAAGATAATTGTGCGGACAGCAGTCCCCCCTTAACCACAAGGGATATGTTTCAAGGCCCCCAGTGGATGCCTGGAACTCTGGATAGTACTAAACCCTTTATATATATTATGTTTCTTCCTACATACATACCTATGATCATGCTTAATTTATAAATTAAACTGTAAGAGATTAACCACAATAAAATAGAGCAATGGAAGGAAAACACTATAATAAATGTAATGTGGTCTCTCTCTCAAAATGTCTTCTTGTGCTGTCCTCAGCCTTCTTCTCGTGATGATGTGAGACATTAAAATGTCTACGTAATGAGATGAAGTGAGGTCAATGACATAGGCAGCGTGATGTAGTGTTAGGCTACTGCTGACCTTCTGACAAGACGTCAGAAAGATGACTATCTGCTTCCGGAGCACAGCTGACCCTGGGTAAATGAAAACGTGGAAAATGAAATGGCGGTAAGGGGGGGGGATACTGTAATATCATTCTATCCTTGCCACAACCCCAGAAGTCGGAATTATCACTGTTACTACTCTTATCCCTAAGGAACCTGACATTCAGAGAGATTAAAGAACTTGCTAGTTTCTGGCAGAACTGAGTTTTCAGAAACTGAGCTTTCAGCTAGTTAACTCTGTTGTCTCCATTCTTGGAGGAGGAGGGTCCCAAAAGGGAGGGAATCACCATCACCATCACCAACGGCTCCCAGCAGGTTCTGCCTGCATGTGATTCCCCCAGGCCTAACACTCCTCCACTACTCTCTCTCTTTCCTATATTTGTCCCTGAACCTCCTGCTTCTTGCGCACCTCCACAGGGCTCCCCACAGACCTGGAGAGTACGCCTCGAAGGCTGACCGGCCACACCAGACGACTGGTCCTTTTCTCTCTTGTGTGATGGCTGTCGTTTTGAGGCAGGCTAGCTTGTTGACACCAATTACATGGTGTGTGGAATGACACAGGGGGCAGTATGACACCATGACACATGTCATGTAATGACACATTGAGTTCGTCAGTAGACACAGACGGAGCACTTATGGGTCTGTCACCTGCTGTGAAAAGCACAGCCCCGGGGATGGTGAGCAAGACAGATGCAGCCCCCGTCCTCACGGACTGTATCACTCAGTGGTCACAGTTCACCTTGAACCACAGTTGCGACGAAGGACAAGTACAGAATGCACGGGGTATTGAACAGGGCGACCGGGACTGAGGTTTCCAGGAAGAAGGGCATTTGAAGTGAGACTTGAAGGATGATGACAGAAAACCTTAATCCGTGAAGATGGGTTGGGGGCGCGGGGAGACAAGCGTTCCTGGCTGCCGGGGGTGGGGAGCAATATGAGCATATGAGAGGACAGGGGAGAGTGTGGTTCCAGGATGAACTGAAAAAGGCCAGTGGTATGGTGGCTTAACTTCTACTGTTTTCTGAGTCGGGATCCTCGAGTGGAACATGGGGATGCTGGTTAAATGAGACTCGGTAGTAGCCAGGGCTGGGCTGACTCAAGGCTGTCCTGTCTGTGGCAGCCGCCCATGAGGCCAATGAGCTCTCTCCAGTTCAAGGCCTGGTTCCTCGCCAGAAAGGTTTTTAGAAAAGCCCCAACCAGGAGGCTCTCTGATTTCCCCTCTTCCTGTTGGTCTGAAAGTCCAGAAGGCAGAAATCCCTGGGTTTTATTCTGACGAATGAAGGTGGAGCTCAGGGGCTGCGTATTTTTAGCTCTGATAGCATCTCACAGCATATTTTCCCAGGGAAACCCTCCTCTCTCCCCATTCCGCCGGAAGCTCTGGGCTAGCGAGACGGTGCGGCATCTGGGAACGCGGGAGTGGGCTGAGAAGGGAGTGGACTGAGGCGATCAGAGTAAATCAAACCAGATGGGGACGTGGGGGCTGGCTTGGGGGCTGGTTACTCTCCTCCTTGCCTAGATGCAAATGGGTCTTTGTCTCTTTCCCCTTCTGGCTTTATTCACATTAGGGGAACTGGAGGCAGAAGCAGGGCCCTTCAACCATCTGCAGGGTCTGGGTCAAAGGTACCAAATACCAGATGTCTCTAAATAAAAGTTCTCAATCACACTATTGAATGGTTAGAAAATATGCTCTTTCTGACAATGAAATACACCTTTACAACACAAAAGAAGGTGCATGTCACGTTGTGGGTTTTATAGGGCAGGAAGCTGGCAGAAATATCAAAGAGGGCTGAATTCACTACCATTGCATATTTCCGGCTGTTCTGTTGTTGGGCTGGTGGTGTGTGGATGGATAAAACAGAGACACAAATCAAATTTGTAAATCCATAGGCATTTACACTAGACGTTTTACCTCTCTTGCCTTCATTTCAGGCCCATTGGATGGTATAATCAAGACCTCCCATTCCCTGGCTTTATTGAGATATAATTGAAATAACAATTGTATCTATTTAAGGAGCATGAAGTGATGGTGCATATGCGTGTTCACAGCGAAATGATCATCACAACCAAGTTAATTAACTCATCCATCACCTCACAGATTACCTTTCCATTTTTGGTGTGGTGAGAACACTCAAAATCTCGGTATCATCAGGAGTTTTCTATCCTTTGTGCTCTATTGTTAGTTACGCCAGATCAGACAACCTTTCTTGAGTCACTGTTCCTCTCTGGTTTTCACTAATTTTAGTTTGAAGAAATTCTGCTCTGATAAGAAGATGGCACCTGAAATTGTTGATAGGACCTTTTAAGCAATACTTAGAATAAAAAATAAGCAAGATAGTTTATATAGCACATTCAACTCCTGATGGGGTCACATATAATTATTATAACAAAATATTATGAAACATTTTCATTTTATTATATGAATATCCCTGATGATAGAATTTTCACTGTCTCTTAAAGCAGCATCTGGAACATACAGTATTTTGTGTTCTTTCAAATTTTTCAATTTTTGAGATATTATAAGGAAACCCCCCTAAAAGTGGCCTGTTGCTCAGTTTGTTCTGGTCTCCCTCAAGACTATACTTTGACTAATCATGGCCAAAAAATAGTTTGTAAATAAGTTAGTTTGACATGATTTGCATATGAATCTTTTTGGTCATGCAAAATATTTTTTGTTTCACTTTCAATTTCTATTTCATTGCAACAGTGTTTTTGTTGCATACTTCACATGCATGTTCGTTTAGGAAGGTCTATTTCTCTAAAATTTGTAAAAATGTTTGAGTCCCTTGGAGCAAATTAGACAGACCTAGATGCCATTGATTTTGGGGGTAATATCAATAACAGTAAGCAATAGTGCAGACCAAATGACTATTGTGTAAATTGAAAATGAATTTTATTATCTCTTAATACTGCTTCTCACTTTTTTGGGGATCTTCTGTGCCTTTATTTAAATTTTTAGTGCATCTTTCATCTTATCTAAATTAAATCTAATTACTTGAACAGCATTTTCCAGCAGTTTCCATTGAGTGTCTGAAAGTAGTTATGGTGTGAAATCAGATATGTAGTTCATCAAACATTCTACCTTTGGACAAACAGCTCCATACACTGTCATATCTAATCTTTTTTTTTGTTTCAAAAACGGTGACATCATTATAGGCAGAGTTGTCACTCATGTTTTCTAGTAACAAATTCAAGCTGTGTGCCTTCTGGGGCACAAAGATGCTCCCGCATTTTTGGCTAAAGTAGCCATTCTCATAGTTTTGACCCCTTTCCTCACCTATGTGCCTCTGCAGCTCCAGCTTCCACACTTTCCAAGCAGGACGCACCCCTGGTATCTGGCAGCACGATGCCTGAACCCTCGTTACACTTGGAAGTCACTGCGTTCAAGGACGGGGGCAAGAAGTAAGGGAGAAAGTTCTCGGCGGGCCTGAACAGCATTGGTCACGGGGTGGGGGGTGGGAGGTTATGTAAGATTATAGGCTGTGGTGGGCCCTGCACTGAGTATGGAGTGACGTAATTGCATAATGCTACTTAATAAATGCACTTCTATGTAGGAATGTGATGTTCAGGGCCTGGTAGAGTGTAGGGCTAGGAGCAGGAGCATGTTGCATCTGATCTAAGCCAGTCAGGGCCTTTTCTTGGCCAATATTTGATGCTGGAAGATTCTTTCTCTTCAGTCTCTTGCTACCTGCATTTCCTTATGTTTAAATGCTCATTTTTCAAGTTTAGGCTGAAATGGAACCTCTTCCATGAAGGCTTCCTTGATATTGCCCTTACTCTATCCTACCCCAGCTGGAAAAACACTGTCCTTCCTCTGATCTTGAAAAACACTTAGTCTGTCGCTAGGGATCCCTTAGGATAGAGGTGCTGCTAACGTATGCTTGGTGGTTAAGAGCTTGGGCCTGGATCCAGACTTACTGGACTTTGAGTTCTAGCTCCTTTCCTTCCCATCTTTGCACTCTGGGCCTCAGTATCTGTATCTGTAAAATGGGGTTAACTAACAGCACCCACTTCCTAGAAGTTGTGACATTTAAGTGAAGAATTTTCAGCCCTTTTTCTGATGCCTGGCCTGAGGAGGCCCGATAATTGCTAGTGATCATTAGAATCACCATATTCTCTCCTTGATTCTCATCCACTATATGCATTTAAAAAAAATCCCTCCTTCAACTCTAGGAGTTCCTTTAGGTCTGTGGCTATGATCAATTTTTAATCTTATAGAGAGTCTTGCAAATATTGAGTATTCCAGATGTGTTTCTCAAAGCAATGGTCTTCCAGCCTTCAAACAAGTTCAGGGACCCCAGAGACAGAGGCTTTTTTAGCTCTAGCCTTTCTTTTCTCCAGCGTTCGGAACCAAATTGTGTCATCCTCCACCCCCTGCCCCCAGAACTCATGTTAAAATCCTAACGTCCGGTACTTCAGAATGGGGCTGTATTTGGAAACAGAGCTTTAACAAGGTACATTAGGTAAAATGAGGTCATACGAATGCATCTGAATGCAATATCCCCAGGGTCCCGCTACAGGAGGAAATGAGGACCCAGACACAGCAGAGGGAAGTCCGCGTGAAGACACTGGGAGAAAACACTGTCGAAAAGCCAAAAAGAGACACCTTGGTCACCTTGGTCGTGGATTTCTAGCTTCCAGAACAGTGAGAAAATAAACTCCCGCTGTTTAGACCATGCAGTCCATGGTATTTTGTAATGGCAGCCCCTGGCAAAATGGACACGCTCCACCACCCTATTTTCTCCCATCGTGAAAATGCTTCCCCTTCCATCTGAAACCCTTCAATACATTGCCAGGTCCCTCTTCCCCGATTGTGTCCAGGTGTTACGACTGCCTGTGAGGCAGGGGTCCTTCTCCGGTGGGAGTTTTCTTGTTGTTGTTGTTGTTTGTTTGTATACATTGAACATGGATTTCTATGTTCTTGACCCCGTATTTTTCAAAGCATGTTCCATGAGAAGCTCATTAGTGCTGCTGAGAAAGGGGTTACCGAAGTCATGAGCACTAGGTTCTAGGGTGCCATTCTGGGCTGGTTAGCGCTGCAGGACTCAGAGCCCTACAGATCTTCAAGAAGGGACAGAGCAGGAGACATTCCTCAAATCCATGTGACCACAGAACCCTCTTTTCACTGAGCATCTCTCGGGATGAATACCAACTGCTCCCCAACTACAGCAGCTCAAATATGCAGCCCATAATGATGAGACTCCTTGGAGGGGGAGACATGCGGCTGAAAAAGATTTCAAGTTTGTGAAGTAGTCGGGCCCCTCGAAGTACCCCACTGGGACATTCCCAAAAATCAGGGAAGTAGAGCTGGAAGGGACCTCAGATTATTTTGTCCAACATGAAGAAGAGGGAACCAAGGCCTGGAGACCCAATAGGGTTGGCTGTCCAAGGCCATAGCCAAGGGGGAGTCACTAATGCCCTAGGACTCATCCTTGTGGATGGTCTTCGGGAAACTTGCCGCTGCGTAAAACCTGAGACTCCATGAACCAGTGTTGGTCTTAAACACAACCTTCTAGAGCTCTTCTGGTGTCATCTTCTCTGATGAAGGTGAGCGTTACCTTCAGCCTGGAGACGATCTCCCCCGCTGCCATGCTGGGCCTTCTCCTGATCCCAGGCTCTGCTCCATCTTACTCACCGAAAGCCCTGAAAAGTCCAGTGGCCCTAAGTCTAGGTTAGGGGTCTGGCCTGGCTGATCGGTTCATTATAGTGTACGAGCAAACACTCAGGCTTTCAAACTGGGTTCAAATCAGAATCATCACTTACTCACTGTGTGAAAATAGATACGCCGCAAAGCCTCACTCTAGAAGGTGGGAAATAACAGATAAATTGATTGCAGCTAATTCAACAGGCAGGAAAAATGGGATTTAGCCTGGGGCCTGCATACATCAGACCTCGTTAAACTTTGGTTCCATTCCTTCCTCTGAAACTAGGGATCCCTCGGTGAGACTATGAAATTCTGAAGCACAGGAACTACTGCTTGAATCTTGGCCAGTGTCAATCAACCAGTAAAGGTAATACCCCCAGCGAGAAAGCACCGACCCGCTGTACCCCATCTCCTTCCCTTCTCTTCAGGATGTTTCCTTACCAGCCAGTGTTCACATGACCTTCCACAGATCAAGGAACCTTAGAGTAGGACCATGAATGAGGGGCAAGACGCTGGTTTGGAAGCAGTTTTAATGGAGATGGAAATGTTTATCAACTCAACACAGGTACCCCAAAATACAAAGCAAAATATCATCTTCAGCTGCATAGCAAATATGATTTAAGAATTTAACATCATTTTTTGATCACAAGCGTAAATATAAGTCACCATAAATAAATGTAAATTCATTGTACAAAAATCCCCAACAACTCTTAATACAAATATGGTACATTTGACAGTTTCTGAAACAGAATTTTTTTTTTTAAACTTTTTAAAACCTAAGATTTTTTTTTTTCCTGGTTCTTAGACACACACACAAAAAAATCAAATCAAAGGGAGGCAGGAATACCAGGGAGGAAAGAATATTAAACCTGTTTGGTATTCATAAATAAATGCGCCAGTGAGCTAGGGAAGTGAAATGTCTCTCCTTAAGGTGAAGACCTCCATTTACCAGGGTCAAGTCTCTTTAAGATAACAGGATTCTATCCAGGGGTCAGATTCAGGGTTACAGACGCAGGATGGAGGGGCAAGTTGTTAAAATAGCAATCCCATCCAATGGATGATCCAAATCTCCACCAAAGCAGTGGGCAAGGATTTGGAAGAAACTCTAGGTCTTAATAGCGGGTCATCTATCTGAAAGACCCACTGTCCATACACAGGACTAAAGATTCAGAAGACTCTGGAGCTTAAAGATTTTACCTGGTTTTGGAATGTGGGTTCTATCATATGGTGTAGCCTCTCCCTTCTGCCTTTGGGGCATATCCATGGTCATCAAGAGGAATAAACAACAGCAGCAACAAATCAGAATAGGAAGCGACATCTCTAGAGAGGGGGATCTGCCAGTTCCCACACTGAGTTGTTCTCCTACCCTACCAATATTTTCTTTCCTGGCTCAGAGGGAGCTCAGGGCCCAGGCTCTCGATGGAGAAACCCTCCACAGCAGCCATCCTCAGATTTCCATGGGCAACAGAACAGCTCAGAAAGCTTGTGGAAGGTGCAGATTTCCCTACCTGATTCCCAGGGATGCAGACTTAACTGGTTTGGGGGAGAGCCCGGAAATCTGCACCAAATGCATGAACCTCAGGATATCCTGCTGGAGGCCTTCGGGCCACACGTGGTGAGTCCCATCTCTCTCCTCCCTGGGGAGCACAGTGTCTCGCACAAACCTGCTATAGACTGTTTCTGCCCTTTCCACGAGTTAAAATGGGCCATCTGAACGATGGTAACCATTTCCATTCATCCGCCCTGAGGGAGGGGATCATTGTTGTTCTATTTTCTCTTTTTCCTTTTTGTCCCTGGATTCGGGGAGAGATATCAAATGTCTCACTTTATATTTTCTCACAAGCTCAGGGTCACAGGCTCCCTTTGAAGAAGAGGAGCTCTGTAATAAGACAGTCATTCCCAAAGGCGTCCATCCTTCTCAACAGTCTCCCCATGCGCAGTGGGAGATTCTGCAAAGACTTTGGGTTCTGTTGGAGAAATGGAAGGAGACAGGCCCCTGTGAGAGGCGTATGCCTTGAAATCTAGGTTAAGGAACACTGGGGATGTTGAGAGCAGAAGATTCACTAAATCCCGATTCACTAAAACAGGACTCCTTTTCTGGAGCGTATCCTGGTATTAAAAACTCATTGACAAGGACTATTTATATTCCTCACCTCCCTGACCCAATACATTTTGGGCTGCTGTTGAAATAACCCCTTAATATTTTCTTTCTCGTGGGAGCTTTCCTTGATGAGAGAGTCTGTGCAGAGAAGACATCCCGAATGTGGTTGCCGGCTGCTGCTGCGGGCAGCACGTGCCTGCCCTTGTCCAGGGCTGTGCTCCCACCATCCGCGGCCCTGGGCACCTTGCTGCTCACAGGATTTGCTTCATGAATAAAGGAACCACCTCATCATCAAGCTGAGATGGTCCCACAGCTTTCTGTCTGGGCCTGCGGAATTTCTGGCTATGTCAATAAACATTGCTTCCGCACAGCAGGCCGGACCACCTTTCTACCCGAATTCCAGTCAGTGAGACACGGCTGTGAATGTGTTTCTGAGTCCTCTCTAGGAGCGCCCTGAGAGGGGAGTGTGTTTTGGGGGAGTCCAAGGAAGGCCAGAGCCAACGCCATCTATCATGGTGCCAGTACCAGGAAGCTCGTCTTCTGCTTCCTGTGGCTCTCAGCGTCTGGTCCACAAGCATTGTTGGTGGTTGAATCCTCAGCATCCAGAGTAGGAGGAGAGGCTGCCTGGGAAAATGGGGGCTGGGATAAGAGGCACAGGAAATGAAGAAGCCAGGAAGTGGAGACACGCCTGTCAGGTCGGGCTGATATCTGATATCTTGGGGTACGGCCACGCTCTCTTCTCCATCTCTGAGACTTCACTCTGAGGTCGCACGTGGGCCCTGGGAAAGAGGTCACCATCCGGGAGGAGGTCTTGAGAAGCAACCATGGATATGGGGTGGGGCTGTGAGATGGAGAAGGGGTGAAACTAGGGCTCTTAACGCGGCTGAGGGAAAAAAGAAAAGAAAAGCACATACTGCCCTGTTTCTTTTCATTTTTTTTTTTTTTTTTCATTGACGCTATGGAAAAACCACCATGGAGATGTCATGGGACAGCATGCACAGGCCCAGCCCTTGGGAGGCGTAGATGTGTTTGGGGAGGTTCTTATTTGCTTCCAGGCTGATCCCATACGCTGTCCAGCCGGACCCTGCTGCAGGCTGGCCATGGCTTTCTCTCTCCTGCTTCTTCTCCTTCTCCAGGTCAAGGGTCTGCAGGCCCTGCCACCTAGCAGGTGGTGGCCAGGGACTGGTGGATGGGTGGCTGGAAGCAACGCACGTGCTCTACGGTGGAACTGTCTGTCTCCACGGACTTCATGTACTTGTTCAGGATGGCAAAAACCTCATTGTTCAAGATCTGGTACTTCCTAATTCTGTCTGCCATCTTCTTCAGGGGCTGCAGAAGGACAGGGATGTGCAGGTTTGGGGCAGGAGGAGGGGAAAGAGAAATAAAAAGCAAGAGCAAGAAAATGCAGTGAGGTTGGGGTCCTCGGTCCTGAAGCTTTGATGATCATGTCACGCTCTTGCTTACAGGCCTTCTGTGGGTTTCCAGAGCTTAGCAGTCAAATGTTGACTTAGCCATAAAACCCTTTGTGAGTTTCAAGACTTATTACCAGGCTACAATAATCAAAACAGTATGGCAGTGGCATGAAGATGGGCCCATTGATCAATGGAATAGACAGCCCAGAAATAAACTCTTCCATTTATGGTCACATGAATTTTCACAAGGGGGCCCCAAACATTCAATGGAGAAGGGGTGGTATTCTCAATAATTTGTGCCAGGGTGAAGGAATGGCCAGCAAGCTCTAGGAGGATCTGTTTACAGGAGAGATACAGTATGCTAATCTGCATGTTCTATGAGCTCTGCTAAACATAGCATAGGGCACAATGCATACATCTCTTAGATCACAGGGTGGCTATTTGGGCTAAGAAAGCTTGGGAAGGCAACTCCCCATGGGCATTCCTACCACTGCTTGGTCACGCAGGTCTCTGCATTCCACAGGTCTACACCCTTCTCCAAAAGCTTCCATCACCCCCAGTGGCGTCCATTACATGTAGCACAGTGGCCTTGTGTTACATTTCAGCAAGCCCGGTATTCTGGATGATGACATGCTCTACATTAACCCTAACATTGGGAAAACTGGATATCCACATGCAAAAGAATGAAGCTTGATCCTTACCTTATATAATATACAAAAAAATCCCCTACAACAACAACAACAAACTTCAAAATGGTTTAAAGACCTAAACATAGGATCTAAACCGTAAAACTCTTAGAAGAAAACACAGAGGAAAATCTTCATGACATTGAATTTGGCAATGATTTCTTAGCTATGATACCCAAAGCCCAAGTAATAAAAGAAAACATAAATTGGACCACATCAAAATTAAAGACTTATCTGCAAAAAGGATACTATCGACAGAGTGAAAGGGCAACGCACGGGATGGGAGGAAACGTCTGTAGCTCAAATGTTGGATAAGGGATTCATATCCAGAATATATACAAAACTTCTACACCTCGACAACAACCCAGTTACAAAGCGAACAAAGGACTTGAATAGACGTGTCTCCAAAGAAGACACACAAATAGCCAATAAGCAGGTGAAAGGTCACTCAACATCACCAGTCGCTAGGGAAATGGGAATCAAAACCAGAACGCGAGAGCACTTCACATCCATTACGATGGCGAGGACCCCAAACCCCAGAGAGCAAGTGCTCGGAAGGCTACGGAGAAACTGGAACCTGCGTGCACTACTGGCGGGAATGTAAAGCGGAAACAGTACGGCAGTCCCTCAAACACGAAAAATGGAATTAGCACGTGATCCGGCAAGTCCACGTGTAGGCAGATACCCAGAAGCAATGAACACAGGGGCCGGAACAAGCATCTGTACGCCCGCGATCCCAGCAGTGTACTCACAAGAGCCAAAGAGTGGAAGCAGCTCAAGTTCCCTGAAGGAGGAGTGGGTAAATGGAACGTGGTGTAGACATATAATGGAACATTACTCAGCCTTCCAAAGGAAGAGATTCTGATGCAAACTACCACATGGTGGCCTCAGGCACGTCACGTTTAGGGAAACAAGCCAGCCATGGAAGGATAAAGACTGCAGGACACCTCTAATCTGAGGTTCCTAGAGTAGTCAAATCCTAGAGACACACAGCGGAAGGCTGCCTACCGGAGGCCTGGGGGAGTGGAGTTAGTGCTTGACGGGCGCAGCGTTTCCGTTGGGGAAGCTGAGAATGTTCTGGAGGGGAGTGGTGGGATGGACACGTACACTGCACTGTCCATGTGATGATGGCTACAATGGCAATGTTTCCGTTTATGTATGTCCTGCCACAACAGCAACACAACACAACAAAACACAACACACCCCTTTCAGAGGTAGCTGCTGCTTCCTTCTCCTCTCAGCTGGTCCTGGAGACCCACGTTTTGTTGCAGCCGTTCCCTCTCACGTCTCTGTGCCTTTGCAGTAGCTAGCTATTCCCTCTGGAAGAGCACCTCTAGCCTGCACCCCATTTTTGGCTGGGTATTGGCTAGTGGTCATTCTGGACTCAGCCTAAGCATTGCCTCCACAGGAAGCTCCTCTCTGGCCACCCTCCCCACCTGTCCTCTCGGCCCAGTTTAGCTCGCCCTTCTCTGTGCCCCCACAGCAGCCCCGCTTACCCCATGGCCACGCTCCTCCCAACCCCGTGCCTGCACGACTTCCGTGTTCAGTGAGCATCTGTGTGCACGGGGCGCCAGCGTCGGCGGTCTGACCGGCACAGGGAAGGGGTAACTCAGGTCTGGAGCCCGGCCCAGCCCTGCAGGGTGACCTGACTCATCCCAGCAGGTTACGAGCAAGTGACTCAAGGCTTCTGATGAGAAGGTCCCTGGCTGCCGAGCATCTTTGTACCTACCCGTGGTGTGGGGACTTGGCCTCTGTAAGCAGCTCGCCCTCTTTTTCAGATGAAAGCCTGCTTGTCAGGCCTGGCCCCACATCCCAGGCCCCAGCCCTTGGCTGCTTACCACATTCTTAATGACCTCATCCTTCCCGTCCTGCCTCTGGACTTTCAGCAGGTGGTAACAGAAGTCAAACAGGTCGAAGCGACGTTGCTGGCCCAGCAGGACGATGATGGAGCAGCCGGCCCAGTTCAAACCGTCACCAAAACATTGCCTGGGAGCGGGGAGAGGAAGCAGCTGGAGTGAGGGGCCCGGGAGGGTGGGGGAGGGCCCGCATCTTGGGCCAGGAGTACAGGGAGGGAGCGAACCAGTCCCGGGGCCAATCCTCTTAATCTGTAAAGTGGGTACAAGGGAAGATGCGAGTGTATGTTCATTTGTTCCAGGGATCATGGTTATGAGTCCCTCTAGCCACAAAGAGGTGTCAGCCTGTTAGCCACTGATGTAAGAAAAACAAGACAATTTTGCAGGGAAAAGATTCAACTAGTCCTTGAGATCTCTGTGGCTGATTAGAATTCGGATGAGACTCTGTCCCGCCTCTGTGAAGGAGCCAGCAAATGCTTGGGAAGGAAGGACCATCTGAAACCAGAAGCCCAGGTGGCCCATGTAGGCTGAGAGGGTGGGGACAGGGTGTGGGGTGCTGGGGTATGGGGTCTGGAAGTGCTCTCGGTCTGGAGGAGCTCGGCCGACTCTCTGCCAGCTCTCACCGGCATCCTGGGCAAGTCCAGAGGCTGTGGGGTCATCTCTCTGCTGTTTTTCTATCCTCAAGCAGCAGCTGTAGCCCAGCGGGCAAGTTTCCTTGCATCCCCATCACTCTGGCTAGAAGTACAGGCCCAGCAGCTGCTCTGAAAACAGCTGGCCCAGCCCAGCCCAGCTCCAAAACCACTTCCTCAGGGAAACCTTCTCTAGGCCTCACTGGCTTGTTCTCAAGAGCTCTTGGCTCCTGGATGGCAGGATTGGTGTCTGCCCAGCACCTCGCACATCATAGGTCTCCCATAAACAGCTGGTGGGCAACCCGCCCTTGCTCCCCATTCTAGTTGAGCCCTGGTAGCCTAGAGACTCTTGGTGAGAGGAGACGTGCAAGCTGGGCAGTGAGCCAGCCTTCCCTGGGGGTACTCACTCAGCTGTGAACTCGTTGGTCCCCACGGGGATGCAGTAGACGAACTGCATGGCACTCCAGAGCCGGTGGAACTCCACGCACTCGTCGACATGCATGACGCCGTTGGTGGGTGGGGGGCCCCGCCAGATGGGGTCTTGCAGGTAGCTCCGAATGCGTGTCAGGATGACCTCAAACATGGACAGGCCACAGCACAGCCGCTCCTTGGTCAGCAGGTCGCCCTCCCGAGCGATGGCGATTTGCTGGGAACAGAAAAGTGCATCAACCATTTATCCTCACCCCAGACCTCACTTTCTACCTCTCACCAGAGATTCCCATACCCCGGAGCTGGCTGTTTCGGGCATTCACTCACCAGTGAGGATATCTTGCCCAGAGCTGGGCACTAACTTTGTAAGTCCTCGTGCAATAGAGGGATCTTGTGGTAAGACTTACTTGGGGCAAGTGAAATCTAGGTGGCATCAAGGAGTAAGAGTCAAACTAAAAAAAAATTCCGTCTACCACATAATGAAATGCCATACACCTACTGCAAAGACAGATGCTACTACTACTAGTTCACACTCGTTGAGTGTGTGCACAATACATCAGGCCCAAATTCCTCACATTGACACCATGAAATCGGTGCCACTGTTATCCCCATTTGACAGATAAAGAGACTGAGGTTCAGAAAGGGAGCCACTGAGTGGTAAAAGCTGGCCTTTGAATCCTGATAGTCTACAAGTATGGGTTAAATTCTTAAGTGAATATAGAGCAAATTTCAGGAAAGCTTGTATACTACAGTCCTATTAAAAACATCAACAACATAAAAAAATAAAATAAAAAAACCAGAAACACCAACAACATGCAATCACACAGACAAACAAACAAAGCCATATGTGAGGTGTGTGTTTCTGTGTGTCTAAACTCATTTAGAAGGAAACATCAACTGTGGGAGCAGATGGGCTTGGATAAACAGGCAGGATTTTCACTTTTTACTTTAAATACTTTAGCACAGTTGAATGTTCTTCAGTAAGCATATGGTACTCTTAAAATTTGCCACTGATTTTACAGCATCATTTCCTCCCATTAGAAGTCCTCTGACCATCATAAACTATCTCTATTAATAATTTAAACTAGTTTCACATCTGGGTCCTGGTTATTGCATCTCTAATAATCAGATGGCTAGACCAGCACATTGAAACACATTATTGTCTGCATTATGAGTAAAAATGCCTAGGGGTAGAGGTCTCAAAACCACCTGCAAATAGTAGATAGATATTAAAATCTGAGGTCAAAGGAAGGTCTCCAAATCTAGGGACGAAGCTAGAGAAGGCCAGCCTCAGAGATGGAGAGGTCCACGGAACGCTGGCAGGGTCAGCTCCCCAGAGGGAAGTCTCCCCAGAGAGCTCATGTTACAGAGTGCCTGGGAGGGGGGCACCTAACTTTCCCCTGTGAGTTCCCACCCTGGAGCCCCCAGAAGGAGGGCAACCTTTAAATTAATCCACAGAGGGAAATAAATCAGGAAACACAATGCAGGAGCCTGTTAGGAAAATGGGCCAGGAGCTCAGTTGTCATGACAACTATAAACTGAGAGAAGTCCAGGACAAAACTGTGAATTGGGGAAGATGAGTTTGACAATGTGTTTCAAGCATGAAGCAGAGGGAACTCTGATTCATGGTGATGCATCTTGCTTCCCTAGGCAGAGAAAGCTCCTGAGCAGAAAAGAGATCATTCAGGTTGCCACAGGTGGCTAGAAATAGGTCTTTTAAAAAAATCCTGAGCCATGGGGAGCCTGGGTGGCTCAGTGGGTTAAAGCCTCTGCCTTCAGCTTAGGTCATGATTCCAGGGTACTGGGATTGAGCCCTGCATCAGGCTCTCTGCTCAGCAGGAAGCCTGCTTCCTCCTCTCTCTCTCTGCCTGCCTCTCTGCCTACTTGTGATCTCTGTCAAATAAATAAATAAAAAATCTTAAAAAAAAAAAAAATCCTGAGCCTAGTGCTTGATTCTGTTCTTACCAGGCAACACTCTGTGCTGGTATTTGGACCCTGAAAGGCCTCTCCACTCAGAGCGTGCCAGGCGCAAGGAAGATGGTCAGTAAAAACATAAAGGACCCATATTTGTTCTCAACTCATGAATATTCTTCTTTGTAAATTAACACACTGACTTCTGGTTTACAAATTAATCTCGTGTGCATCTAGTTAGTGGAAATCAACCCCCAAGGCCTGACTATCGTGGTGGGGAACTAAAAACTAGCCATGGGGTTTACAAATCTGCAGATAGACTTGGAACTCTTGTGACCTCCCACGACAGCCAACCAAAAAGCGCCCCCGAAAGAACACGTCCAGGGGCTTTGCCATTCCTCAGAAAAGCGTTCACCCTTCAGTTTCTCCTGGGAACTGGAAAAGTAATATAGTAGCTTGGGTCAATATGGAAAAACACTTCCAAAAAGTCATTAAGAAAATAAAAATCTCCCACAAACCCCACTACCTAGAAATGAGGTTTCTTAGGATACTGATCTATGATTTGTGTTAATGTATGTGAGTGTGCCTACACATCTACAGCTAACAATTTGGATCAGATTATCTTGCTTTTTTTTTTTTCTCTTCAAATAGCAGCAATCTACAAAGCCATTTCCTTCAATATTTTCAGTAACATAATTTTTTAATGGCTACAGAAAGTGGCCACTGACAGAGCCACCATTTATCGAGCCTTCTATGCTTAATGGTTATTTTTAAGTGTTTACAATTTTTCATTATTACAGATAATTCTTAAGCAACCGTCCTCACACGCGACCCTTTTTAAGCTTGTCTCTGATTATTTGCTTAGGATTAAATCCTAGAAATAGAATTCTGCAGTTGAAGTGGGTACATATTTTAAAAGGCTTTTGCAACATCGTAGCAAACGAGTCTGAAGGAAAGCTGAGCCACTCTGTACCATCCCCTTCTTATACCTTCCCTAGCTCTCTCTTATCAGTAAGGAAAGTTCTCTGCCAACTTGAGGGATGAAAAATTATACCCCTTCTTCTAATTTCCATTTCAGTGATTGCTGGTAAGGCTGAACACTTTTGCTGTTTTTTAGGGTGTGAGTTTTCTTCCATGTCCTTTTTCCTTTGGGTAGGTCTATCCTTCCCTTCTTGCTTTGAAAAAGTGCATTGAACTGTTTGCAGCAAAGGCCCCCACTTTGTGACTTGGTGTTATATACATATATATTGTGTATGTTTCACATAAATTTCATCCATTTCTTTTCTGTTCTACTCAGTGCAGGATTTTTCTCTCTTTCTGCCATGCTTTTCTGGATTAACAAGAGAACAAAAAAAGCATCTGTGAAAATAAACGTGGAAATACACTTCTGCATGGAATACTTTGATTACATTTAGTACACGCTGGAGGAAAATGATAGCTCAACAGTCCTTTCTATAATGCCTTGTGTTTTTTGAAAAAAATTTTTTTTACTCATTTTTGTTCATCATGACATTCCTGAAAGGCAACAAGGGCAGCAAAGCAGCTCTTAACCCATTTCACAGGTGGGGAGACATAGACCAAGATAGTAAGTGGCTAGCCCCAGATTGGGCATCAGTTCAAGTGTGAAGCTGGGACAAGAACCCCTGTCTTCTACCTCCTGCCAGAGTGCGCTTTCCATGAGACTACCTTAGTGTGTCCCCAAAATAAATGGAAATAGGGCAATACCATTAAAACCTCTTGACTTTAAACTATGGGGCGGAATCTCCCCGTCTTGGACTGAGATATTATGTAAGTCCCCTACACTCCAGTAAGCTTGGAAGGTAACATTTTGTTAACTTTTCTTTGGTCTTTGGGACGACTAAGTTTCCTTGAGGGCCAGTGAGTAGAAAACTGGTACTTCCTTTGCAGCAGAGCGTCTAGGCTTTTGTTTGACAAAGACTCGGCATTTGACAAATTGAGATTTCTATTTGTCCCAAGGAAATTGTGTTCACCAGAACAGGGAAGGAATTCATAGTCTCCTAAGTGGAAACACATGCCAAACCCTGGGTGCGAGAGGCCAGATTCTTGTAGGATGACACCAACAGCGGAGCACACACATTTCTATGTCGCTGGCTTGGGGGATTTCTCCCTAAAAGGAAATCTTTCGAGGACTCCTCTGTTCAGCCTCTGAAGGCCAAAAAAGAAAATGTGTGCACTCCGCAGGGTCTGAAATCTCTTTGTGTTGACTCAAGAACCCAAATACCACTGAACATGTAGTCACTGTTTGCAGGAGGAAATGGGTGGCACGCAGGTGGTCTGGCCAGGGTTGCTGATCGGGGGACACCTGAGCGGATCTCGTCCTCAATGTGTTCCAGATACCTGCCCTGATTTCTGAGTGAACAGGCTGCCTTCTGCCCCCTGCTGAGGATCTGAGCCCTTCAGGCTCCTCTGCTTTTGTGATGAGAGCAGAGAGGAGCCCCAGAATGGAAGTTCAAGTACAGATTTGAATCCTAACCCTTCTGCACAGTTGGCAAAGGCAGGAAACGGACCACCCCAGCTTGTCTCATCACGGTGCCCCATTTCTCTTTCTCAGGAATTTCTCCCCTGCCCACTTCCCTGGGCAGATTACTCAAGTCACTGTGAACGGAGACGCAGCACATGCTTTCAGCCACCTCCCTCCTCTTTTCTCTTCCTTCCTGACTCCTGCCACAGTCTGTGAGTTCTCTGAGGCAGGGGTCCTTCCCCACTTGTCTCCATGTTCAGAACAATACTGGTTTGTAAAACTTAAGTTTATTTTCCAAGATTTTATTTTAAGTAATCTCTATACCCAACGTGGGGCTCAAACTCACAGCCCCGAGATCAAGAGTCATGTGCTTTACAGACTCAGCCAGCCAGGCACCTCTGTAAAACTTAATTTTAATTACAGATTTAGCCTATGAGCTTATTCACTTTGGAAAGTATTTGAACACTACAGAGAAAGCTGAAGTCTCCTGACCCAGGAGATCATCACCCCATCGCTGTCTCTCTTATCTCTCTTCAGAGGGTCCCGCCATGAGGAACCATAAGTATTATCATGTTTTAGGAATACTTTCACTGGTAGGGTTTTTGTATGCTTTTTTCTCCTAACCACACGTTTACGCTCTGTCCACACTGATGCACGCAGACCTCATCTTTCCTTTCCATTATTATGTACCAAGTAGTCAACGTTTAGATAACTTTTCCACATTTTATTTAGTCAACTCTCTACTGGTTGTCTCTAGTTTTTGCTTTAATGAACAATGCTAAAGTAAACATCTGTGTTCTTGCAGGTGTTTTTCTAGCAAAGATACCCAGAAATGAACTGCTTCTGGTTCTCAGGGCATGTGGATTTTTAATTCTGAGAGTTGACTTAGCCGAATTCTTGATATCAAACAGGAGCATAACAGATGATTGCCTGACTTCCTTCTTTCTTGACACAATAGCTGATATATGGCGTAGAAGAAAGAACTCAGGCCTGGGAAATAGCAAATCTCCTTCCAGACCCGACCCTGCCACTAGCAGGCTTGGTAGACATGCTTCCTTACCCTCTCCTGGGCCTCAGTTTCCTAGTCTGTAAAATGATGGGGTTGGACCAACTGCTCTCCCTCTCAAGTTCCTGTTGGTTCTCAGAGTCTGGGGCAGAAGGGTCCTACCTGGGGGGTCCCCAGCCGCTCTATCAGAGGGACGAGGTGAAGTGGGGCATACTTGGCTTCCAGGCGTTTCATGCGGACCTCCAGACGCTCCCCTTCTGCAAAAGAAGCAGCAGAGCAGAAAATGAGACTCAGGGTACCCGGGGGAAACGGAGGAAGGGAAAACTCTCAGGGGACCACTGACTGATCTGTGCTCCCAAACTTGGACGGACTGTGCAGAACTGCTCTCCTTCGTTCTAAAGTGTGATTCGAACTTACTACAAGGAAAAACGTTCTGGTGTCTGTCCAATGACAGAATTATCAGCCTTGTGGGGTGGTGAGTTCCCCATCATTTGGAAGAGTTAAACCAAGGCTAGACAGGAATGCACTAGGAATGATCTAGAAAGACCAAGGAACAAGGCCTGAAATGTCACTTCCAACTCTGAAATTCTATGAATATTGAATAGCTGCCCAAAGCTTTATTTAACTTTTCCTTTTCTGACGGCAGATCTGAGTTTATTGGGATTAAGTGAGTGTCAAGTTCAAATGCAAGTTGGCTATTTAGCTGTTGTTAGTGGTTTCTTACCTTTGATGTAGACTCTAGGCAAGATGTTTTGGAAGGGTGCAGCATGGAGCAAATCACAGACTTCCTCCTGAGACTGCAAACAGAGATGGAAGGAAAGAAAGGAAAAACAATTCTTATTTTATCTTATTTAAATATTTTATTTATTTATTTGGCAGACAGAGATCACAAGTGGGCAGAGAGGCAGGTAGAGGCAGAGAAAGGAGGAAGCAGAGAGCCCGAAGTGGGGCTCGATCCCAGGACCCTGCAATCATGGCCCGAGTAGAAAGCAGGGGCTTTATTTAACCCACTGGGCCACCCAGGTGCCCCAACAATTCTAATTTTTAACCATGAAGGATTTTCATTCCTAGAACTTTGAGCACCACAGTCAGCCAGGATTCGAATTCTGGCTTCTCCTCTTACTAGCTGTGGCACCTTGGACAAGTTGCTTAACCTCTCTGAGCCTATTTGTCTGCAAAATGAGGACCAGAAGAGTACTTATTTAATGAGATTTTGTAAAGATTGAGTGAGAGAATGCATAACCTTTTAGCATAACCTCTGACACATAATGAGTGTGCAATGCACTTCCATTATAATCTTATGAAGAATCTGTGGAGGATTTCACATGAGTGACAGAGGAATGGAACAGAGCTGGTGAGCCCAGACTGGGCTGTGAAGCCTGTAGGCTCCAAGTAGGCGGCTGGGCCCATCTGCCAACCCACCCTATAGACAACCAACTACTGAGAAAAGAGAAACCAAAACCCAGGACAGATGGGTTTTGATGGTGACTTGTTATGCAAATAAAGTGAGCTTTACAACCACTTGAAAAGAAGGAAACATCTGGGAAGGACAGGCCTGGGGGATAGAGTCTAATGGGCTGACTGTCCCAGGGCCAGTTTGTGATCACTGGACTTAAGAACAGGGGATGGGGTAAGGGGACTTAGAGAAGCCACTCTCCATGACTCTTGGTTTCTCTTCCTTAAACTGTGGGGATTTGGACTAGGTAAGATCCAGACTTCATTCAGCTCTGGCACTCTTGGATCTGAGAAAATCAGGATTGTGAGTGCTCCTGGCTTGCCTTCTCCAGACGTGGGTGGAATGCGCTGCCCTAGAAATCTGGAAGGCTGGCCGCTCATGGTGGGGAATCTCCAAACTCCTTTTTCACTCTGGGTCACTCCTTAAAGTGAGGCTAGCAGAGCAAAAACGAGTGAACCCTTCAAAGGGCCCTGCCTGAGTGTCATGCTTAATATCTTAGCCAGAGGGGAAATTTTCCCTCCTTTTTAAGCTATGTCTCTCGTAACCACTAAATCAAATAATCTGGTATTGATTGCTATTTCTAAACATGGGCCCTTGGATTCATCATATAATCTATAACTTGGCTTACTGGTCATGATATTCTTTAATTCACTAATTACACTGGTTGATTTTCAATGATGAACCAGCCTTGCATTCTGGGCAGAAATCTCACATGGTTGTGATACATGATGCTTTTAATATATTGTTGGAATTGATTTGCTAATATTTTGTTGAGGATATCTACTCTATATTCATGAGAGGCACTGATTTGCTGTTTTCTTTTCAAGTGTCTTTGATCTTGATAATAGGATAATGCTGATCTTGTAAGATAAATTGGGATGAGTTCCCCTCTATACTGTATTTTGGAAACAACTGTGAATTGTTATTATTTCTTCCTGAAATGTTCAGGAGAATTCACAAGTGAAACCATCTGCATGTGTAGTTTTCTTTGTTGGAAGTTTTTTTGTTTTTTGCTTTGTTTTGTTTTTAAATTAGAAATAAGATTTCTTTAATAGATGATTCAGGATACCAATTTTTTTCTCAAGTGAGTTTTGGGGGTTTATATGTATCAAGGACATGGCTCCTTTCACCAATCCCAAACTCCAGACTTGGCTATCCAGTTCCTTGCTGGATATCACCACCTGGATATTCCGCACCTCATTTCCAAAGTTGACCCTTTCCCCACTTCCTCCCTAGGGTTCCTCTGCTCACAGAAACACATGACCATCTCCTTACCTGCCCAAGCCTAAAACCTGGGGCTCACTTCCTCTCTCTTCTTCACTTCCCATAACCATTAAATCTTCATGTCTCTGGCTTCTTTCCACATTCCTTCCCACTGGCTACTACAACACTCTGAGCTCCTTTATGTGTGGGGATGCTGTTTCTAATTTTGCCTCTAACATCCCCTAGGATGTAACAGTTTCTCAATAATTATTGATTAATGAATGCATATTTGTTAGCTCATATTTTTCTTAGATGAATAAATTTATTTAGCCACATATTTAGCCTCCAAGTATGAGAATACCATTACATCCATTCATCCAACAAATACTGGTTGAGTGTCTGGCACTGTTCTAGGCTTTGCAGATATGATGTTGAACACGTTAGACTGGATCTTTGCCCTCATGGAATTTATGTTCTAGTTGATAGAGACAGATAAAAGCAAGCAAACAAATCAGAAAAGTTCAGATAGTGATGAAAGAAAACAGGGTAATAGGCTAGAGAGGACTGGGAATGGAGGAGGGACTGTTTGAGGAAGGGTGATTAGGAGAAAACTTTGGAGGGAGAGACTTTTGAAAGATAGAATGAAGCGAGGGAACCAGCCATGCAGATATGAGGTCAGAGCATTCCAGTACAAAGGCCCTGGGGCAGAAAGTAAGCCAGAGCATAGTATGCCATGCTGGGAATCATGGTCTAGACTGAGGCTCTAATGATAGGGAGGGACCACTTCTTGTGGGGCCATAGGCATGGTATGAAGTCTGGATTTTCTCCTAAGTGCAGTGAGGAACCATGGAGGTATTTTAAACAGAGGACTGGTTATGATAGTTCTGCTGACAAGTCTTCCAATGTTTCCTCTTTTCTTCCAATCCCTAGAAATTTCTTACTAGAGAAGCTGCCCATTGCATGAACTTACTAGAAAAGTTGCCTGTCACATGAACTATCAGCTTTCTATTTTATTAATGTAAATAAAATTGACGTTGGGTGCCCCCTTAGGGGATGGAGGAAGGAAGAAGCTTCTGGGTCCTCTACAACAAGAGCAAAGTTGTTGCTTTACTCATTTTACAAGATGAGCTTCCCTTTCAGATTTCTTTGGGAGGGGCAAGAGTGTTCCATTTATCCCTCTCTACATATACCCCTGTCCTCCAATTAACAACTGTAGGGGCAAGGGGAACTTCCTTCTGGCATGTACTTCCTGTGTGTTCTCTACCTCCTAAAGCAATTTGTTGAAGGTGAGAAAAGACAGAAGAATGTGCTTTCCTAATAGAGGTGGGAAAGCATCTGCCTGAAAGGTCCTAGAGGATGAGCTATGTGGCCATTTGCATAATGAGGTGGCTATAAACCCTGCAACACCTTTCAGGGAAGGTATCTGTTTGGCATTCCTTAGATGAGGCCATTGCAGCTGATAAAAATGTCCAGTTTAGAGCACACAAAGGCTTGGGTCAGGGAACCCAACAAGCCTCTGTCGTGGGCATCTACACTAATGGGTCAACCTCCTCCTTACCTAATTAATCTCTAAGGACCCACATTTGGCCTTCCACTGTGCTCAGGAACCCATCCAGCCCTTGGCATGTGAAGTGCCTGGAGAGTGGGTTTCTTCCCCACATGCCCCTGGCTCCTTCTGCTGCAGCCGTAACTAACAGCTTTTGTTATCTGAGTGTACCATCTGTGCTCCCATCATAGAATTTTTACCTTCTCTCTGGAAGGCTCCCAAACCTACCTCTTGCCCGCACTCCCTTTGCTTAATAAATTCCCACTCTTCTTTCAGATCTCAAGTCAGCTACCATTCCTTCAAGGAGACTTTCTTGACCCCCTCAAGAAAGGGGGTGGTTCTGAGCCTGGGTGGGTTCCTTAGGTGTCCTCAAAGAATCAAGTTCTTTTCCTTTCAACGTTTGAACTAAATTTTTTTTATACTTTATCCTTGCCTACCCATGACTATTTGATTAACATCTACCTCCCCCTACTGGAATGTAACCTTCACGCCGGTAGGGACGATGTCTATTTTTGACTATATTTTAGTCCCAACAGTGAACCCAGTTAGATGGCAAATGCCCAGTAAACATGCACAATGAAAACTTAATGTCTGCAGCATATAAGGGAATTGAGACTTAGGACAGCATCTCTCTTGTTCTAGAATTTCTAGAATGTGGGCCCATCTTATGTGGGCCTGCATGTTTCCCTTTACTACTAATCAAAGTATTTTCTTTTCAGTTTTATTGATTACCCTGTGTAAATTATATGAAGCATTTTAAAGAAATGCTACAAGTGGTGGGATTTGCAGGTGTTCTTGATTTTCTATTCCTCTCTTTCTCCCTGTTTCCTTCCCCCCTACTTTTTATGTATATACTGAATTTTCTACATTGAACATATATTACTTTTAAAAAATTGATTTGAAAAAACTCTGAAAGTAACTACTTTTTAACTTTAAAATATGGAGCTATGGGGGTTTTGAGCTGGCATTAGAGAGAAGGAAATGAATTCCTAGCATGCCACATGGTCTAGCAAGGAATAAATATCTGCATAAATTTAATAACGCAAACAACACATATCGTGTATGCTTTTGCTTTGTTTTGTTTTCTTTAAGCTACACTGAAGGGTAAGTTACAGATGCAGAAGAAAATACAAATGTTACAAAAATACAGCTTTGAGCACAGAGAAGTAAAAGTATAGCTGACACAGGGTATGAGTTTGTGGAAGTGTTAGAAGTGAAGTTGGGGATGTTAGTTTCCTCATCTTGTACAGACAGGAGTCAAGATAGTAAATACTGTTACAATAAGAAGCCACAGTGGTGTACGTATATTATCTCTGATTACAACAGAAGCAACAGAGGTAATAAGTAACAATCAAATATTAAAAGGAAGTGAGGGGAGAGATGTAAATGAGCTGAAATCTCATCTTTCCAACGGGGGAGTCAGTAAGTCCTGTCTAGAGCTGCCAATAAGAAACAGAAGCCATCCTCCTATTATTAAGCATCATGGAGAGAACGACAAGATCTAGAAATAGAAATGATGAACACAAGTTGCCTTGGGGGCTGGGATACAGGTGGGAAGAGGTGCCACGGGGCTTAGAATGATGATTCTCATCATAAGCTCATCTGTATTATTTGATTTATCATGTGCAATTAAGAACAACTTAAATGGAACAAAATGAAGAGGTCGGATTAAATGGTCTCTGAGAGTCTTTCCCTAGAAGCGAGAACCTATACCAACATAATTGCTTCATTCTTCAGGGAAGGAGAGGCAATGAGCACTTACTGAACGCTAACTCTGTGCCAGGTGCTTTGTACCTGTCATCTGCTTTGCACTCCAGAATAGTCTAGGAGGTAGACTTACGGTTTCCATCCTTCAGGCCAAAGGCACTGAGACTCTCGGGGAGGTGACGTTTCCTACCCAGGCCCATGTGGCATTAAAGAAGCAGTAGGGCTGACAGGATTAAGGGCAAAGGCCGCTTCACTTTGATACCCATGGCTTCTCCTTGGCAGCCCGTGTGGGCAAAGCCTGAGGAAGTGTGGATTATTTCCCCCCTCAAGATACATATGCACGTTGGAAAAAAGAAGTAAAATTATCAAAAATAGAAACAGGAGAAGATTACTTAAAGCCTCATCACCTGAGAAACTTCTTAGCCTCACTCATATCTGATAGGATCATATCATTTGTTGCTGTATTCACTGGGCTTTTAGTCGTAGCTACTAATGTTCCTTAAACTTAAAAAGTTGTGACTTATATACAGGCAGTTTGAAGAATGAAGAGTCTTGAGCCAGATTCTAGCCCAAGAAACAGGGAATTACTGAAAACTCTCTTTTCCGATATCCAGAGGTAACCCCCATCCTGAATCTGTGTAAGTAATTTCTTTGCAGGCCACTAATTTTCAGAGATCTGCTGGTTTGATACTTAGGCAAACAAGAGGACCGCTCACGTGGCCAATTTGCGCCTATAAATTGATTCTTTCTCCAGCCTCCCAACCTCTACTCAACCTTAATCCTTCCCTGAGAGCCCCATTCAAACTTTACCTCCTAGGAGTCTTCCAAGCCCCTCCAGTCTACAGTGGTTTTCTTTTTAAAAACTTACCCGAGTCTTTATTAATTCAGGGCCCCACCAAGCTGTCTGTGGGCTGAACGGTCTAATCTAGCCCCAGTCCAGGGCCCTAAAGTCTGTGATTCATCCCATGAAAACACTGACTGAGAGTCTTCTTGGAAGGACCAGCTATAGAGAATATGGGTATATCAACTAGAGATCAAGCAAGGTCTAAATCGAACACTTTCTTTTGGACTAGGATATAGTCTGAGCAGAAAAGAAATCATTCATTTCAACAAATGGTAAGCATGTATTATACACAAGTCTCTTGGCAAGATGCTGGAGACACAATGGTGAACGGGGCAGACCTGACGCATGCTGCTTATCAAGATGATGAGGAAAACAAGCAGATGGAAAATCGTGGGAATTGCTACAGTTGGGGCATGCATGGGGCTAGAGCAATACATAAGAGGGGCAACCAACTCAGGCTTTTGGGGAGGATGATAAGGTAGGCTTTCAGGAGAAGGGGACAGTAAACTGAGACCCAAGCCAGGGGTAAGTGTTGGACAGGTGAGGGAGAACACTTCCTGCAAAGGCCCAGGAGCGAGAGGGAACAATAGGGTAAGGGGCTGACAGCTGAAAAGACTGAAGCCTCTGGTGCTGGGGAAGGTAGTATGAGATGAGGAAGGAGGGGGAAGCAGGAGGCAGATCAGGAAGGATCTCACAAGCCCCACTCGGGCATCTGAATGCCACCTTGCTGGTTTCCATCAGGGAAATTGGCAGTTTCACCTTCTGGCTGCAAGAGAGAGAAAGGATTGTGGTGGGGGGTGGGGGAGAGAGGAAAGATGTATTGAGATAGTCCAAGCAAGAAAGAGTAGGGAGTGGTGGCAGAGGAGACAGAGAGGAGGGAGCAGATGTCAGAGACCTGCTGTCAGATGGGAAACAGGAGCAGAAAAGGAAAGGACACCCACGCCCACCTGTTGACAGGGTCTGAGGACACAGTGAGTTTGCAGGTGGCAGGGAGCTGAGATCAGATCTGGGCAGGATGAATGTCTGATATCTGTGCACGTCCAAGAGAAGATGTCTAAAGGGGACCTAGAGGTAACGTGTGGGGCCCTAGAACCTGGGGAATGGATCTGAACTTGGGAATCACCTTCATGAGGATGAAAACTGACTCCAGGGGAGGGAAATAAATCAGTGAAAAGGCAGGTGTGGGTGGGCATTTCTCAAGGTGACCAGACCCTTACACATACTTCAGCTCTTTGGACACTATGAGACCAAAGAAAGAGAGGGTGCAAAGAAATCAAAGTGGGACTGATAAATTCTGGGAACTTTGGTGTCCACCTGAAGAGAGATGACAGGCCACCTGCCAAACCAGGTGTAGGGAAGAAGGCTACTCCTATGCACCTGGTGCTGCCCCTTCCTCCCTTCACCAAACATCCTCTGAGCGCTTGCTCTGTGATCCGACACACAGCCTAAGAGCACAGAGATGAGGATGGGGTCCTTCACTGGGTGCAGAGGGGCCTGGATGCTGCAGGAAACTCCGAGGGCAGGGAAGACCAGAAAAACCACATTTGAATGATGTTTCCAATGTAGTGGGGGAAGAGCTCAGGACACCTGTGACTGGGAAACAAAGGGCTCTGAAGACTGGGAGGTGGGACAATGACACCAGGTGCCTGGCAGAGAATAGGCCTTTGGTAAGGTGTGTGCTGAACAGAGCTGGTGAGGGCCCTGGGACGGTTCGAGAGAATAGGCCAGGTCCCGAAACACAGGCAAGGTGCAATTGTGCACTCGCAGGCAGAGGCCGAGGGGGACAAGATCCAGATCAGTGTGAAGAGAGCAGGAAACCATCTGCTGAGGCTCCAAAGAGAGGGGTGGGCTGACAGGGCTGCAGGCAGTCAGAAGTTAGGCTCTCGGTTTTGCGGACTTGCAGAAAAGCCTGGGTCAAAGCCTCTTTGCTCTGGGAACAGGAGAGAAGAAACTCACGGGAGCTGTGGGCCTGCTTATGAAGCCCTGGTGACTTCACCTTCATCACCTCACTTGAAACAAAGATCATAAAATCAGAATAGGTATTTCCCTGCTATCCAGAAATAGAGCGTTCGAATGAAACCTTTCCTAACCCCAGTGGCAGAAAGCAAAGCAATGATCCCTAATTTATATGTAAAAAATTTGAACATTCCTAGACCTTAAAAACAACCTCTCTTAGGCTTCTCTGCTACCTCAGGACACATCTTTCTAGAGAATGTGCAAAATAAATTAAGATGAAGCCCAGACAGAGCACAGTGCAGAGCGCTGGTAGGCTGATGCTAGGTTCTGAGGGTAGTTTCTGGGGCACAGTTCTGTGCGGGGTGGCGGGGGGCACTCGTGCTGCCTCTAGAGAGACTTGCTGCAAAACAGCTGAATGCCCCTCTTGCTTTTTGCCTTTATTTCCCTGAAAGCAATATCGTCTTTGGATTTCTTCTGGTTAGAGAAAACAGACACCACTGTAAGAGTCCATTGTAAAAGCAAAGTGGCAGAATGTGAACTTTCAAAGATAGGGGATCCTTGCCCTTGGCCCCAGCATTTTGGGGGTGTGGAAAATAAGGCTGAGAGGATTTCATCTCTTCCTTGGACTCTCGTAGCTATTAGGTACGGAGGCAAAACTTGAACCCAGGATTTCTAAATCCAAAGATGCACCTGGGAGTCAGGCTGACATCAGGCTGGGACAAACCCATATAACTCAGCCTTGCCTTTTCCTGGGGCTCTTCTTGATGCATTTCTGGTCTTATTCTGTGTAACGGTCTCCAGACTTAGTGACACTCCTTTAATTGTAAGGCACTGTGTATTCTTCTGGATGTGGGCAGAGGAAAAGAGCTGAGATCTCTCAGAATTCTCTTGCTGACCTGGGCCTGGCCACTGGGCCACCTTCCTAAACCAGCCTTATCCTGTTCTTTCATTCGGCTCTACTGTCAAGCTCTACAGCCTTGAGGAAGACACAGATCCTTCTCCTGAGGTCAAAGGCAGGAAGAACGAGTGCCTGTAGCAAGTCTCCAAATGGGAACGCTTTTTTTTTTTTTTTTAAATTGCAAGTGGCCATTTGGAACCTACTGGGTGGCAAATGTTCTTACCATCTGAGTTTCCCTTACTCCTCATTAGGTCCAGTGGGCACAACCCCCACAAGACATCTCCTTCCCAACCACTGAGCTGCACACCCTACAAGCTGGGTGTTACGAGGGAGGGCCTGGCCTAACAATGTGGCCAATGCAACAGCAAAGGCCCCAGGAAATGATATTCATTGCAAATCACTGGAATGAGAAATCAGCAGATTCATGGACTGGGAAAAAATGGAATTAAGTCTTCCTTGAATCATGCTGCCTTGAAACAGAACCGGCTGACTGGTTAATAATATCCAGCTCGTGTTCTACGCTTTGCCATATTGCCTTGCTGTCTATATTGGAGTTTGCATCTGACCAAGAAGACGTGGGCATCTTGGTTGCCTCCTAGGTACCAAAGCAGGATGCATTCCGGCGCCGAGAGGGTAGGAAGCCTAAGCAGGTTCCAGGGATCTTTGGCTACTTTGCTTTCTTTGGGGGATAACGTCATCTTGTCAGGGTTTGTTTATTTTGGGGGAAGGGGCTAATGATTTCCAGCCGAGGTGACAAAAAGCACGGCCCAGGATTGCTAGGAGTGGTTTAGGAAGACAGTATCCTGTCCACCCAGTCTAGCGGGCGCCACGCACGCCACAGACACCAGAGACTGACTATTTATAATGATCGTTTTCTGGTAGATGTATTTGGTTCTTTAAAAATCAATATATTATGGTAATATTTCAAAAGAATGAAGGGAAACATATCAAGGAAGGAGACCTTCTCATGATTTGCGGCAGGCAGCAGGAGGCAAGCAGAGGCCCTGGGGTCATCTCCTGTCCCACCCCTGACTGAGGCAGTGGCTCCCTTTGGAGAGGATTTTGACTACACGTTCAGGCTCAGCGGGATCGATTATGACTGCCTGCCTTGGGCTAGCAGAGGAGCGAGGGCACTGAAGTTACGAATCTGTTATCCTTGATCTCTAAAACCCCCCACCCCCACCAACATGCTCGTTACTTTATATGTGTTCATTGAGCTGACATTTGTCATTTTTTTCTGAAAATTCACCCAATATTTAATTCAGGCAAGGGCTGTCCCCTGAAAAACTTAATTTGGTAGATTTTCCCCCAGGCTTTACTAAGATATAACGGACATACAAAACTGTGTCACTTTAAGGGGCACAATGTGATTTTTCTTTTTGAAGATTTTATTTAGTTATTTGAAAGCAAGAGAGAGCGTGAGAAGGGGGAAGGGAAGAGGAAGAAGCAGGCTCCCCGCTGAGCAGGGAGCCCCACGAGAGGCTCTATTCCAGGACCCTAAGATCTTGACTGGAGCCCACGGCAGACATTTAACTGACTGAGCCACCCAGGTGTCCCTGTGATGATTGGATAATTGGGAAATTGTTACCAGAACACATCTTTCACCTCATACAATTACCCTTTTGTATGTGGTGGTGGTGCTGGGGAGGTCCTATAAGATCTACTCTCTTTCAAGTATACGACACAGTATTGCTAACTCTGGGTACCATGCTGTATAGGACATCACAGCAGATATGTTTTTAGAGTTGCTACTCTAAGCTTCTTTCTTTTTGCTGCTCAAGTATTTATGCTCAGTTTTGGAAAAAGAAGAAGGAGAAGAAGAAGAAGAAGAAGAAGAAGGAGAAGGAGAAGGAGAAGGAGAAGGAGAAGGAGAAGGAGAAGGAGAAGGAGAAGGAGAAGGAGAAGGAGAAGGAGAAGGAGAAGGAGAAGGAGAAGGAGAAGGAGAAGGAGAAGGAGAAGGAGAAGGAGAAGGAGAAGGAGAAGGAGAAGGAGAAGGAGAAGGAGAAGGAGAAGGAGAAGGAGAAGGAGAAGGAGAAGGAGAAGGAGAAGGAGAAGGAGAAGGAGAAGGAGAAGGAGAAGGAGAAGGAGAAGGAGAAGGAGAAGGAGAAGGAGAAGGAGAAGGAGAAGGAGAAGGAGAAGGAGAAGGAGAAGGAGAAGGAGAAGGAGAAGGAGAAGGAGAAGGAGAAGGAGAAGGAGAAGGAGAAGGAGAAGGAGAAGGAGAAGGAGAAGGAGAAGGAGAAGGAGAAGGAGAAGGAGAAGGAGAAGGAGAAGGAGAAGGAGAAGGAGAAGGAGAAGGAGAAGGAGAAGGAGAAGGAGAAGGAGAAGGAGAAGGAGAAGGAGAAGGAGAAGGAGAAGGAGAAGGAGAAGGAGAAGGAGAAGGAGAAGGAGAAGGAGAAGGAGAAGGAGAAGGAGAAGGAGAAGGAGAAGGAGAAGGAGAAGGAGAAGGAGAAGGAGAAGGAGAAGGAGAAGGAGAAGGAGAAGGAGAAGGAGAAGGAGAAGGAGAAGGAGAAGGAGAAGGAGAAGGAGAAGGAGAAGGAGAAGGAGAAGGAGAAGGAGAAGGAGAAGGAGAAGGAGAAGGAGAAGGAGAAGGAGAAGGAGAAGGAGAAGGAGAAGGAGAAGGAGAAGGAGAAGGAGAAGGAGAAGGAGAAGGAGAAGGAGAAGGAGAAGGAGAAGGAGAAGGAGAAGGAGAAGGAGAAGGAGAAGGAGAAGAAGAAGAAGAAGAAGAAGAAGAAGGAGGAGGAGAAGAAGAGGAGGAGGAAGAAGAAGAAAGAAGGAAAAGAAAATGCTCATGCATTTTTTTTTTAATGGAAGAAATTTATAACCCCACCACCTAGGGGTCATCACTGATAAATTTTGGGCTTTATCCTGTCAGGTTCTTCTACACATGTTAACATTTAAGTATGTATTTTAAAATAATGAGATATGGCTCAGTTGGTTGAGGATCTGCCTTCGGCTCAGGGTCCTGAGATCAAGCCCTGCATCGAGCTCCATGCTCATTAGGGGAGTCTGCTTCTTCCCCTCCCCCTGCCCCTCCTCTCCATTCATGTTTCTCTCTCTCTCTCAGATAAAGATCTTTTAAAAAATAAAATAATGGAGCATAAAACATCTACTCTGCTGTAATCTCTTTTCATCCCTTAGCATATATTATCAACATCTTACAGAACTTCTCCTTTAATGTTTGCTTTGTCTTTGTTTTTGTTTTGGCCTGGAGGAGTCTTATGCTTCCCCACACCCTTGCCTGAGTGACACCCACTTCTCAAAATTATTTGATCAATGATTACCCACTAAAGTACTGGCTATCTTTCTCCAAACCCATCTCAGCAGACTTTGTGTTTTTAGTGGCACTTTTAAAGATCAGGTAACATTTCAAATCAAAAGCCTCTAATAGGAGAATTTCAGACACTGATGGAAAGGGGAAAGGATGCTTTTGTTTGGGGTTGGGGGGGGTCCTCTTGGTGCCCCTTGAATTATAACACCAAGGAAGTCAATGTCAATGAGCACAAGGGTAGAAGCCAAGGATGGTAGGATCTCACCATACCTTGACCTAGACCTTCAGTGCACCTTGGTTTTCTTATCTGTACCCTGACCTTCCAAGTCTGCTGTGAGGCTGCACTGCGCACCCAGGGACAGAGAGTCGTAAGAGATGAATGAGGGTAGGGGATAGGCATGGCTGAATCTTCTGGGTCTCGTGGGTCATGGCTGGGAGCTAGAATTTTAAGTACGAGGAGAAGCCACCTGTCAGTTTTAAGCCAGAGAGTAACAAGATCTGATTTATAATTGTATGAAGGTGCTTTTGCTGCTACCTGGAAAAATCAGCTCTGCCATTTTCTTCCTGAATGCTTCACCTACTAGTAAATTCCACCCTTAACAAGAATGGAAAGGCAGCAACCCTCAAAAAAGCTGGGCTTGAGACATTGCTCTTAAATGGCACCTAGGGAGAAGGTATTATTGTTTTCTTTTCCCTAAAAGACCTTGATGTAGTGGGAAAGCCTCCCCGCCGTGGCCCTTGGGAAGAGGGCAGCTGACGTGGCCCACTGGCTATTCACTCAGGGCCGCTCACAATCTCTTCCTAATTTGGACCAGACAGCTTTCCTGGCTTCATCTGCCTTTCCACGATTCTACACGGATCTTTCCTGCTTATAAATCAAATGGATGGGCAGCAGGAGAGCCCTGGCTGAGTTTAGTACTGGCAGATGCCTCTATAAATTAAAAAAAAAAATAAGGTCAGAAGTAGCTCCTAAGCATATGTTACCAAAAATAAATCTCACCCACTAGCAGAAGTAGCTGGAAAAAAACAAAAACCCTCATAACTTTTCTTCCTCCTTATACACTCTGACCTTGTCTGCTTAAGTGACCCTTTTTCTTCTTAACTTCCCAGATTCCGTAATGAAGTTTCTCCCCACTCAACCCTGTTATGAAAAACACCGAACCTATAAAATATCCAAAAGAATAATGCACATCCTTATAGTCTTGTCATAGTCAGAGTGACCCGTTCTTTTCCCGTTTCTGCTTTGACTCGGTGCATTTTACTAAATCACCGACAGTAAGTAGAAGTCATTGTTTTCCTCGGTCTTTGCTACTTCAGCAGTAAAACTGAGAGGATCCTCAGTACTGTAAGTGCAGGCATTCAAAGATATTCTTGATTTCATATAAGATGCAGCTGATACTACAATGTCCTTAGTTGTCTCTAAAATGTTCCTTTTATAGCCCCCCCTTTCTTTTTTTGGAATCAGGATCCAACCATAATGGGTTTTCTAAAGTGTGAAGAAGTGTGACTGCTCTACACAAAAGGAATTCAAGGAATTCCTTGCTGGGGAACTGCTGTATGCTCCTGCTTCCACATGGGGCTCTCTGCATGGGGCTCTTTCTGGAAGGAGCTAGTGAGTGACCATTGCCGTCAGGCCGCTTTTGGACTTAGCGAGTGCCATGCTCATGCGTATTATTCCTGCTGTTTAGGACAACTCCTAACACCATACGGCTATGAGGGCAGTGATCATGAGATGATTAATAAGGACCAAAAGCTACTGTGAAATTGCACTCTGTCAACAGAGCGAGTACAAGTGAAGATGTTTTGGAATTGGGTTGCAAACATATTTTATTGTAAGGGACCCTCATACAAATTCTTCAATGGATGAATACTTTATTTTCTGTATTGGCTTCAGTTTTAAAATTTTTTCTTTGCTATTAAAACTCATGGACCATGAGGGATTTCTTTCCTTTGTTTCATTTTTTGGGGGTGAAATATTTTTAAATACTGATTTAAGTTTTGGGTTTTTTTTATTTTTATTTTTTATTTTTTAAGTAAACTCTTTGCCCAACATGAGGCTTGAACTCACGACCTCAAGATCAAGGGTCAGATGCTCCACTGACTGAGCCAGTCAGACGCCCCAACTGTAAGGGATTTCTACCAAATACCACAAAACCTCATGTTCCCCAACTCACTCAGCCTGAGGCTAACTGGAGACTTGATTTCTCTTGTGTAAAGGACACCCTACAAATTCAGGATACATATTAAAAAAAAAAAAAAGTGTCAATGTGATCCTACACATGTTGGATTTACATACAACAGCTTCAGATGCTACCTTTAGGCTCCAGTTCTGGGTGGAAAAAACTATGTATCAGTTTTAGCCCATCTCCTAAAGGGAATCATCAAACCAGTCTCAGAACACTATTTTCCTAATATTCTAACTTTTGAGGCAACAAAAAGACAGTTACACTAACACTAATATTTTATGTTTTTGTCTTTGTCAAGCGAGTGTGGAGAAATGAACTGGGAACTGGAGGCTGAGGACCCCTCCGCCCCCTAGGAAACCCACTCTGGTATTCTGGTGGGAGGAGTGTGTGTGGGGCAGGGGAGGGGGTGTACAGGGCCTAACCAGAGAGCCCAGCATTCTAAACATTTCCTTATATGGACACACATGGATGGTTAGTGAAGTGTTCCTTGTATGCTGATGTTAAACCCCAAAGGTACAGGGCCCCAAGAAGCAAGCAACAAATTAGGCTTCCCACACCTAGCTTTGCAAAGAAAGCATGAGCCCCAGCTTCTAGCCCCTCCTGGCCTGGAATTCCAGAGGCAGTAGAAAGCTCGACAGTGATACAGTCCATCTGCTCCTGCTCTGTGGGGCCCTCACTTCCAGGAGTTCTTTGTAAACCTGGCCAAATAAATCTGTGATCTTATCTAATTCTGTGCATCTGTGGGTGTGTTTGTGTGTGGGCGGGTCTGTCCCCACCAATCTGCCCCTCACTTGAATAATGCTGTATGTTACCATGTCTCACCTCTGCTCTTTCTCCCTGCTTCCTGAAGGGTCAAAGGGAAAAGGAATTATGATTCCGGATCAGAGTCACGTCTGGTCAGCTGGGAAAGATCTACAGTCAAGAAACTGGCTTAAGACGTCGCTCCCCACCACCACTCCCCACCCCCGGTGCATGTCAGTGTCTTCCAAGGCTGGCATTTCCTAAAAGGTGGGTATTGGAGATGCAGGGAAATGATATTTAACAACACTGAGTCATGGTGAGAAAGTTCTTTCCTTCTCAGTTTCTGACAGCTGCAATGAGAAAGTCTCCATTTGGCCCCAGCACCTCTAACCCCCTCCCTAACATGTGCTCACTCCATTTTTAACAGAGAGCAGGCCTCAGGCTCAAAGGCCTGGGCAGGTAGCAGCTGGAATTACATTACTCTGTAATTCATTTTGATTGAATTTATTGCTCTGGTTGCTTTCTAATGATGGCAAGAGATAATGTTTTTTTTGTTAATGAAAGTGATATAAAGCATCCTTTTAAAATAAACTTAAGTTACAAAGTTAACTTAAGGGGCACCTCGGTGGCTCAGTACGTTAAGCCTCTGCCTTTGGCTTAGGTCATGATCTCAGGGTCCTGAGATAGAGCCTTGCATTGGGCTCTCTGCTCAGCGGGGAGCTGCTCCCCCCCGCCTGCTTGTGATCTCTCCTTCTCTGTCAAATAAATAAATAAAATAAAATAAAAAGTAAATTTAAATAAAAATATTTTGCAAACAAGGGGACTAGGAGTCTGTAGATATGGCAAGAATTGTGACAACAGATCAATGGCTAACCTCTGGAAACCGTGGCTAAGAAGATTCCTCCTAAACCAGGGGTTCCCCATCCTGGCTGCACATTGGACTCAGGCGTGGAGATTTGGGCCTGGGGTCTCAGCCAGGGCCTCCTCGGGGCAGGATGCAGTACAGGGGATGCTGAAGGAGCTCTGTGAGCAACTATGCTGAGTAGCCGCAGCTGGGACCACGACACCACTTCCTGGAAGCCTGGAGACATTTGCTCCCCAGTAACTTGCCGGAGAACAAACTGCATTCTGACTTCCCGAGTCCTCGGCTTGTCGGCATTTCTATCCTTGGGGGCTCCCCACAGAAAAGTCGTCGGTCCAGAACTAAATAACCGAGGCTCTAATTTCTTGGCAATCATTGGCAAGTAATGAAACAAACAGGACATGTCTCAAGGACCGGATATGGCTTTGGATTAAGGTGACTGGCCGTCTCTGTCTCAAACAGAATACTGTTACCTTGGAACAGACTGGAGGATAAACAGGGATGTTTTTACCTGTCAGCTAGAACGGAGCTAAAATGCCCCTGGTTTAGGCCATAAGAACCCTGTGTTAGGCATGGAGGATATGAAAATGACCTTCAAACAGGAAATCTGTCCCATCATTTCCTCCTCCCTGTTTCCACCATTTTATACCCTTATCACTCTTTTGTTGTGGACCATGGCTGGTGGTCCCCCAGTTTTGTTTTTTTTTTTTTTTAAGATTTTATTTACTTATTTGACAGAGAGGGAGAGATCACAAGCAGGCAGAGGGGCAGGCAGAGAGGAGGAAGCAGGCTCGCCGCTGAGTAGAGAGCCCTATTCGATCCCAGGACCCTGAGATCGTGATCTGAGCCAAAGGCAGAGGCTTAACCCACTGAGCCGCCCAGGCGTTCCCAAACTTTTTTTTTTTTTTAAAGACTTTATTTATTTATTTGACAGGCAGAGATCACAAGTAGGCAGAGAGGCAGGCAGAGAGAGAGAGAGGAGGAAGCAGGCTCCCTGCTGAGCAGAGAGTCCGATGCGGGGCTTGATCCCAGGACCCTGGGATCATGACCTGAGCCAAAGGCAGTGGCTTTAACCCACTGAGCCACCCAGGTGCCCCTTCCCAAACTTTTTTGATCACAAGCTTACATCAGTTAAATTCTGAGCAAACACCTCAACTGACATGTATTTATTTGACCAACTCTGGATAGCTGTCATTTTTGAACAGTGTGTTAAAAAATAGGAAGGTTTAATTTCTTTCTTATTTTTTGAGTAACAGGTTAAAAACGCTGAGATCATCTTGCCCCATCCCTGGACAGCTAAGCTTCTATGCTGTAGACTGAAGGTGTTGACTGGGAACGGCGCCGTCAGGGAAGGAATCCTGTCCAATGACCTCTGAGACCTGAAGTCCCACAGACTGACTGGCCCATGGCGGGGGAGGGGGGACTCTCAGTCATGTCTGCAGAATCTGTGACTCTCACCAGTCAGACCAAGTCTGATGAAGCTAGTGGATTTGTTTTCTAGATTGGGACGTAGCTGAAAGGAGGTCAAAATACTTAAAAACTGTAAAGCCATGGGGTATCTGAGTGATGCAGTCAGTTGAGTGTCTGACACTTGGTTTCGGCACAGGTCCTAATCTCATGGATCATGAGATCAAGTCCCGAGTCAGGTTCTGGGCTCAGTGTGGAGTCTGCTTGAAATTCTCTCTTTCTCCTTCTGCCTATCCCCCTGGCACTCTCACTTATTCTCTCCCTCTCTCACATAAATAAATAAATCTTTAAAGACAAACAAACAAACAAAAAAACTATAAAGCGGTGTACGAGAAAGGTATTACTGGGAGTCAAGGTGCCTCCTTTTCACAAAGTCTGGCTCATGTTCAATCTAGAACATCACTGGGCTCTGAGTCTGGGCAGAAGACATGCTGCTTGCAGGTGGGCTGAGGGGTGCTGCTTAGTGGTGCCTGGTTGTGGGGACAGAATATTTCCTCAGTGGCTGGAGGGGTCTTTGGTCAGGGCGATGGGAAAAACAACCTTGGGTCAAGAGCAGGTGGGAATATGGAGTGAGGGTCTGAGATAGACAGTGAAGGGTGAGCTTTGCTGTTTTACTCCCCATGCCTCAGGATTGTGTACATTTGTTAACTGTGTGAGTACTTCCTCTTAAGGGAAAAGAAAGCAAAAATATTTATTGCACAAAATTCAAATAATAATTAAGAGTGTAAAGTGAAAAGTGGGAGACCCCTACCTCTTGCTCCCATCACACCCCATGTAGGTAACTACCCTTCCTAGCTCAGTGAACATTAATTTTAACTAAACAAAGTTTAAAAAATGAAAAATTAATATTAATAAAATCAATATTAATTTTATTAATTATTAATAAAATCAATAATAATAATATTAATATGCAAGGATACCCTTCGGAATGTGAACAGTGGCTATCTTTGTGTGGCAAGGTGGTTTCTGTTTTCTTTTTTCTGCTTCTTTGGGCTTTCTAGCCATGAATTCATTTCAGTTATGCAATAAGAAAAACAAAATTAAAGGAAAAGGACTATAAAGTGGAAACAGGAGAGAGAGGGGTCAGATGTGGAGCTGGAACCAAAACCAAAACAGAAACCAACAATGCCATGGGCAAGGCACTGCCGAGCAGACCGCTGTGCCTGCGTGCGCGGACTGTAAGCGTCTTTGCTTCTCACCCCAATGAGCTGTAACCCTGGGAAAGTCATCTCCCTCGTGGGGCCTTGGCTTCCTAGCTACAAAATGTGGGATTGCACTAGATCAGTAGTCCTCAACAGGGGGAGGTTTGTTTTGCCCTCTAGAGGAATAACAGGCAGTATCTGGAGACTTTTTCTGGTTGTCACAATGGGGGAGGGTGCTACCAGCACCTAGAGAGAGCGTAGAGCCCAGAGATGCTGCTCGACATCCTATGAGGCACAGGACAGATCCCTATCACAACGGGTTATCTGGCCCACACTGTGAGTGGTGCCAGCGTTGAGAAACCTGGCTTCCGGCCTGTCCTGGAGCCTCCTAAAGAGAAGCCGTGAGTTCATGACTGCCCAGACTCTGGCTGTGGCCCACTCGGCAGGAGAGAAGGAATGAACAACAGGGCTCAAGGCAGGGAACACTGGAGTCCTGCAGGGGATGTCCTGCCATCAAAGGCAGACAGGCCCTCAGACAGGCTGTCTTCCTTCAAGGGCCGGGCCCTCCCTTGCTCACGTGGACAAACAGGGCCCTCTTTTCGCCTGCGTCCTCACAATGAACAATGAGCCAGTGGCTCAAAAAGCACACAAAATTTGAGCAAAGATTCCGTGACTGTGCAGTATTTCCCTGAAGACCATCTTATGATCTCTCAGGGTGGGGGATACTAAAGGAAATACAAGTTGTTAATAACGGAGTTTCCTTCAAAAACATAGCAGGACTTATAAATAGATACCTAACAAATGCTGATTTATTTCAGGCTAGACCCAACAAATATTTAAGAGGCCCCTTTGTGGGCCCCTGATCATTGACGTACAGGCCGAGGGAGAAGCAGGTCTTTCCAGTCGCCTGTGCTGGGACAACTGGGGAAGGAAGGAAAATGCATTTCTACCTCCCATGTAACACACACATCAATTCCAAGTGGATAACAGACTTAAAGGTCTGTTAAGCCTCAAAAGGTTAAACGCTAAAACTTTCAGAAGATAATACATCTTCATGACATTAGAGTAGGAAAGATTTTTTTTTTTTAAAAACAAGTCACGAAAGCACCAACCACATAGGGAAAAAATGATAAATATATCAAATGTTAAGAACTTCTGTTTATCAAAAGACACGCCACAGAAATATATTTACAATTCAGGTACCCACAATATATCAGGAATACATATAAATCAACAAGGAAAAGATGACCTGATTTAAAAACAGGCAAAAAGGGGCACCGGGGTGGATCAGTGGGTTAAGCCTCTGCCTTCGGCTTGGGTCATAGTCCTGGGGTCCAGGGATCTAGCCCAGCAATGGGCTCTCTGCTCAGCAGGGAGCCTGCTTCCTCCTCTCTCTGCCTGCCTCTTTGCCTACTTGTGATTTCTGTCAAATGAATAATAAAATCTTTAAGAAAAAAAAAAAAAAGGTAAAAATATTGAACAGGCTTTCTTTCACAAAAGAGGCTGTACCAACAGCAGTGCCTGATGAAAAGAGGCCCGGTATCCATGGTGATCAGGGAAATCAAAGCCGTGATGAGATATCACAACACACCCACCAGAATGGCGATGACGGAAAAGACAGACAGAGCTGGTGTTCATGAGAATGTGAAGAAATGAAAACTCTCCCACATCGCTGAATGAGCGAATACATTGGCACAAACACTTTGTAAAACTGTTTGGCAGTGTCTACTCACGCACTAACCTAGCCATTCTGTGACACGGTAAATTCACCTAATAAAAATGAGAGCGTAGATCTACCAAAAGAAACAGACAAGAACATTCAAGGCATCTTCGTTCATAATAGCCTCACTATTCACTCTGCAGACAACCCAAACGCCCACTCACAGTAACATGGATGATTTGATTACTCTATGCAGTGAGAATACTGCATATTCCATACATTGATGTATGTTATAGACCATAATTAAACACGCCAAGCAAACAACCTGTTCACAGGTATAGAGGATTCCATACTAATACTACCCCCTGGATTTTGAGAAATATTCACAAGCACCCAACTTAAAGAGAAAAAAATATACCATTGTAGAAGTAATTAATCTTTTCAATTTATATTTTACCTACCTACAAATTAATGATACAGTAACATCTTGGTTAAAAACAAAAAGGCAAGCCACAGAATGAGAGAAGGTATTTGCAGCAAAAATTCTGATATGGAATCCCCAATCAGAAATTCTACAAATCTATTAGAAAAAGACAATGTGAGATGAATGGGCAAAAAACTTCATATTTTGGGGTGCCTGGGTGGCTCAGTTGTTAAGCTACTGCCTTCAGCTCAAGTCACAATATCAGAGTCCTGGGATCAAGTCCCACATCTGGTTCCCTGCTCAGTGGGGGGTCTGCCTCTCCCTCTCCCTCTGCCCCCCCCCACCTGCTTGTGCTCTCTCTCTATCTCAAATAAATAAAATAAATAAAATCTTAAAAAAAAAGAAAAAAAGCCTTCCTGCTTTGTGCTTTTCAGTATTCTTCCAGTTTTTCTGTTATTATTAATTTATTTAGGTACTATTATTTTTTGAATTAATTTTTAGTTTAATAATACATGAAAATACTTTCCTTGTGAAATATTAGACATTCCAGAAAAAATTAAAGTCCCTGTTGACACCTAATCCCAGTTTTCTCCCTGATACCTAGAGAAAAAGACTGAACTATTTGGTATATTTTTCCTCCTAGATTTTTGTTTGCAAGGCAGTGGTATTTTGTGGGTTTTATTTCTTGTTTATCTTATATGTATGGCATCATAATGTGTGTTTTGTCCTGTGATTTTTTTTCTTTCACTCAGTACCATGTCTTTCAGCATTTTCTATGTGGGCATACACAAAGGTACTTGAGCACCTTACTCTTTGTAACTGCTTCCAAGTCCTCCATACCAGTAGACGTTCCACAGATTAAATAGTCCTTCCTCTGTGGATGGTCATTAAGGCCCCTCTCTCCCCTTCTTTTAGTGCTGGTAGTACCCCTCTTTAATTACAACAATGCATATGTCATGCCTCATTCTCATCTCAGGAAGCACTGTCTGGTTTGTGGAGTCCCCCAGTTGTCAGGTAGAAAGCACGGGCACAGCTCTGGGGAGCCCTAGCCCTTGCTATGTGGGCCTCCGTCAGGCCTGGAATCAGTCCTGGAAACCGGGGCTTTCCTTCCTCCACCCCTGTCGCTGACGCACCTGGGACCCCAGGAGAGCGCTCCCCTCTCTGGTTCCCACTGCCTCACGTATGAATGGAGGGGATGAGACAACAGGCTGGGGCCTCTCTCGGCTCTACAGGTCTTTTATCCTGAGTGTCCTCTTGTCTTCAGTGATATATGCAAGTGACCACCCCGACAGGGATGCCTGAGAAAAAAATTTCCTTTCCTTATATCCCCAATAAATAATTAAATAAAATAGTCTGCCTCTGGGGGCTTGTATAGGGGAAACTTAATTGCTGCTCCCCAGGTCACAGCTCCTCATGAGAGAAGGTGCTAACAGGAGACACATAGGCCCTGGGTTTCCAGGGGCCAGCCTGCCCCCAGCAACCTTTCTCCTGGTGCCCCGGGAGCCTCTCCCCATCTTCCTGAAGCCTTGAACAGAGCAATGTTTCCTCCTCATCTTGTCCCTGTGACTTCTGAAGGCTAAGTTTCCATGGCAACTCGGGCCACTGAACCCTGTTCAAAACATATTCCCGTAAAAAGGAACACTTGGCTGTCTCAAGAGTCTATTTAAAGGGGAACAGAAAGGCAATTGCCCCTTATGCAGGGGGAGCAAAACCGTGTGCATCTCTGAGCCTTTCTGCAGGGAAGGGTCTGCGAGAGCAGATGGGACGTGTCCCCTGTAGAGGTGGGGACCCCAGGACGGAGTGAACCGGCTCACTCGCACGGGCGATGAGGACAATGAAAAGCAGGAATCTTCGGTTCTCACTCTGAGCTTCCTTCTCTGGCTCTACCTGGGTTCTGCCTCCTCCCCAGCTCCTTCCTTCCCTCCTGTCCTCTCCACGCACCTCCTGCTTCCAGAATACTGGCCTGGGCGGCTGCAAACAGCCTCGGTCTGCTTACGGTCAGTGCTTCTCTGGAGGCTGAAAGGGCCTTTCGCCAACAGACACCGACCTCTTCATTCCCCATCTCAGGAAACTCCAGTGGTTTCCCGCCCAGGCCCGCGGCTACCTGCCTCTCCCTCCTCAGCCACTGTCTCATCCCCCTTGCCTCCCCCCTCCAGCCGTTCCAGGGTTCTTTCTCTTTCTTGAAGACATCAGGCTCCACCCTCTGCAAAAGCAGAGCGACAGGACACCCAGCACTCACTATCCTGTTTTGCTTTTCATTCTTTAACAGCACGGCGCACCCTCTGCCTTCCCAGTTCTCGGTTGTTGACTTCTCCAGTCGAGCTCCTCTCGGGAGCTTAAGAACGCTGTAATTTGTCTCCCTCACCCGAGGCCGTTCACCCACAAGCTAGCACTGCACTAGCACTGAGGGGGCTCTTGGTCCCCTTGCTCTGAAAGAGGCTCCCACTGCCTCCTGGGGATGAGGCCTCTCCCTTTCCTTCCAATGCTCCGCTCCACTGCACCTGTGCCCCCAGGGCTGGAGGGCTGGGGACCCCACAACACGGAGGGAAGCAAGCAGCGCCTCTAGAGCACTAGGGAGAATGAGAAGAAGGCAGCCTCGGTGCCCGAGCCATGGGGGCTGGTGGGGGCAGATGAGCCGTCAGGCGGGGAAGGGTGTGCTGGGTCCGTGTGGGCCTGTGAGGTCGGGGAATGGGGAGGCAAGCCTCTGTGTGGTGTGATAACTACGAGCAGTTATTTAGTTCTTACTGTATGCACTTTGCATGCTTTCTCTCCTTTGGCCTCTGAGCTACCCTGCAGGTGAGAATGGCCACCTCCCGTCACAACCAATGAAGAAACCCCTCCGAGCTCTTTCCTCAGCTTGGACCCTCACCCCTGCTTCCTCACCAGGCCAATTCCTGGTCATTCTCCTGGTCACCTCCTCAGGGAAGTCCTTCTCCCCCAGGACCACACCAGGTTCTAGCTTATATTCCCATGAAACCCTGCACTCCTCCCTCCGAGCACTTGTGAGAACATATACGTGTACAGCATCTCTGCGTAAATACTTGCTCAGCGTGAGTCTCCCTGCTACTGTCCAGGACACGGGGCAGGGACTGGCCACCACTATATCCCCCGGGGCAGTGCCTGGCCTGTGGCGTCCAAGTGGTTATTATTTAATGAGAGGATGGAAAACTCAACCCGGCTGGGTGGCCAAGATCCCGCAGCTGGACAAGGTAGGGCCGGGACAGGAACCCAGGTCTGCCTAGCATCCGGGCCTGCCCTCCTCCCAGGGTTCAAGTGGTCGGAGCTGTGTAAAGGCGGAACCCAGATGTCGGGTGTGCCCCGCACGGGAGGAGCATGAGTCTATGCTGCAGGCCTCCTGAGCAGGGTGTGCTAGAGGGGCCTCAAGTATCTGGCTGAGGGGTGGGGGTCCCCAGTGTCTTTGGGCTCAGGACTCACCAGAGCTTGCTCTATGAGCAGGCAGAAGAGGATGGCATTGCCCACCTCCCTCAGGCTCTGGAACACGTCTGTCTTGAGCTCTGCGTACTCGATGATGTCCTTCAGCTGGTGGTGGAAGAACTCCAGGATCCCTGGGGGACGAAGGCAGCTGGTTAGCGGGAAACTGTCCCTGCTCGGCCAGGATTATGGGAAGTGCTGACTGAGCAGCAGTCCCAGGCCTGAGTGGGACAGCGGAAAACCAAACCTATGCCTCTCTGTATCTGGGCCAGGGGTGAGATTTCTTTCAGGGCTCAGGACTAAAGAAAGCTCAGGAGGCTAGCTCAAATCTTTTTTGGGGCAAAAGAGACGTATACAAATAAAGCATCCCTAGATCTCTCCCAGTCCCTCCAAACACTGATAATGATCCTGATAATGGCATGAATGAACGTTTATTTATAAATGTTAGGTATTGCGCAAAGCACTTTTCTACAACCTCTCATTTAATACTCACAAGAATACCATGAACTGGGCACTTTTATTCATTTTCAGATGAGGCTCAGAGAGGGCAGGCGGCATGCCCACAGTCACACAGCTAATAAGTGGGGCAGCTGGGATTGAAAAACCAGAGCTTTCGAGTGCAAGCCCTTTTCTCTTCTGAATCACACCCACTCAGCACCAGACAGCTTGGTTTTTAGGAAAAAACACCAGGTGCCAAACTCACAGCCTCAATCTCTCCCCATCCCCCAGGCCCCAGATTCAGTCCCTGTGCCATTCATTCTTAAGGAAGGAAAGAATGAGTCCTCTGCCCAGAGGCAGAGTGGCAAAAACTCCTGTTTCCTGACTCACCCTGGAAATGTCACTTGTGCCACCACCGGCAACACCTGCCTCCCACAAGAGGGCAAACGGAAAAGGGACCCTAGAGGGGCTGAGCTAGGAAAGACCTTAACAAGCAGACTGTAAACGCTCCCACTCCTGCTGTCCTCTCCAGGCCGGCAGCAGTGAGGCAGGTCCAGACACATCATTTACATTCATCCGGGAAGGTGGTTAGGACTGCCCAGAGCGGTTAGAAGTGGGTCAAGGCTATGTAGCTAGTGGCAGGGGCAGGACACAAACCCAGGGAGGACCTAACTTGTCTGCATGTTAGAGAGGTGAACATTCCCAGGGAGAGGGCAAGGCCCCCTGCCCTCCCCTCAACGTGGGATGGGCCTGCAGGATTTCCCTGTCACTACCTTCTGCCCCTGGAGCCCCCTCACCCACCTGGGGAGCCATACTCGTGCCGGGGCAAGCGGCAAATCTTGGGCATCACCTCGATCAGTGTTTTCACGTACTGGAGAATGGTTCCTTGGAGCTGACAAGAGAAGAGGGCCGCATAGGTGAGTGTACAGGCACATCTCTGGACTGAACGCAGGGCTACTGGGGTGTACGGGGTTCTGCTGCAGCCTGTGGGCCAGTGCTAAGGACGTAATGTTTGTGTCCCCCCCCCCCAAATTCATATACTGAAATTCCAACCCCCAATGGGGTGGCATGTGGAGACCAAGCCTTTGGGAGGTAATTAAGACACGGGAATGGAGCCTCATGATGGAATTTGCGCCCTTGTGAGAAGAGATTAGAGAGAGGGGAGGACACGGTGAGAAGGCAGGGATCTGTACACCAGGAGGGTCTACACTAGTGACCTACCCGGATGCCGACACCTTGATCATAGAGAGCCAGCCTCCGGCACTGTGAAAAATCAGTAGTTGTTGGTGAAGCCACCAAATCTGTGGTATTCTGTTCTAGCAGCCTGAGCTGCATATGACAGGAAGACACTACTCCTTGGGAGAGGGGAAGAGTCCCTCCTCAAGCTGGGGCACAGCGCCATCCTCCTTTATACAGAAAAATGGGCCCTTATGAGACAGAAGAGATAGCTGTCTCAGTCCCTTAGGCATAGAGACTTCCAGGAGGGCAATTTCTAGGCACAGGGTCTTTCCTGCGCATCGAGGCACTTATATAGGATCCAGACTAAGATCTAAAATGTCATGGGCCGGGGAACTGTGGAGCCTGAGGCACGTCAGGTGATTTAAACACAGACAATCCATAGGTTTGTCCAAGGCAGACGCCTTTAATCCGTTACATTTTCTGGCTTTAGCTCCACAATCTCTAACAACTCATGGCTCTACACAGCTGTCCCCAGAGGGCTGGGGTCAGCAGGTGAATACTCCTTCCCACCTCCGGCATGGTTATTCACTACTTTGTTTACTTCTGTTTCGTCATCTCCAAATTTCGGGAAAATCCGGAGTGTCATAGGGAACTACATGAAGGCTCTGATGATCATATTTGGGGCGGACACAGAACTCTCTTGAGGCCAGTGTTTAGCAAGAGATTCCCAAGAGAGAGCGAGGCATGGTGATTGATTAGAGATGTCTGCCGTGAGCACGGGTTGGGGGAAATGGTGGCATGCGTGTCATGATTTCTCATGCTCAAATTAGAAAACACTACATAGGAGGACAGTACAAGCAGCAATTAGTAGGCCCTAAAGGTCCAAATCAGATTGCTGAGTTCAGTTATCAAGCACAATGAGTGAGCTCTGGGTCAGAAAAGGAGAGGCAAAGCCACAAGGTCTGAAGGTACGCACAAGTGTCACAGAGCGCTAGGTGAGAGGAACCCGGGGATAAGGACACAGGATTCCCAGGCTGATTCCCATGGGCAGAGCTGAAGGCATGTCCCGGGCCTCATGGAGAGGGCTTTTCCTTACCAGGCTCTTGACGATCTTCAGGAGTTCCTCCATGACCACCGCAATGCCCTGGTAACCCAGGAGTCTGCAGATGGTCTTGAAGTGAGGGGGGCCCACAAAGTTCCTGTACGAGCTGTAGATGTGGCTGTAGGCAATGTTGAGAGGCTGGAAGACAGAGGTTGCGGCAAAGTGAGAGGCTGGGAAGTAAGTGGATGCTGACATGAGTCCCAGAGGGAGATTTTTGGCTGCTCAAAGGGACGAAAACCTGACATCATCTGCGAGCTCTCACTGGGGACCCCCATGATTATGTTTGCAAGAAGATGGTCACGGAGAGAGGTGTGGTCCGTGACCACAGAGTAGCGTGAAGGCCACTCCGTGAAGAGTGGTCCCCAGCAGAAGAGGAGGACGGGTCTCCAGGCAAGTATCTTTTTTACAAGCACCCCTGCCCCCCACACACCAGAACTCTGACAAGTTGAGGCACAGGGTGGAGGTAAAACCGATGATTCTATCTTTCTAGAGACATCTTTGGGACCAGAAACTGACTAGAAGAACCGTGTGGAAACTCGGTAGCTGACTCGGCACTGCCTCCTTCTACTTTTCCTTGTCTCCATTCGTAACAGGTGGGGTCCCGGGACCTTATGGGACTGGGAGGCAGGAGACCTGTGCCGAGTGCCTGCGAATCACCAATGCTCTTCCGAGCCTTCTATGAGATGAGGGTGGTGGATTAAATCAGGGGTTTCATGACTTTTCAAGTAGTCCAATGAAATGTATCATGTAGCTGGGGTGTGAAAGAGACCAAAGCAGAGTGGCATTGGGGGCCCAGGGCCCTGGCCACTGACCGGCCACCTCCATTGTCCTCTAGACTCCATGACACACCTTCACCGAATTCATGGAATTTGTTTCGGATTTTTCTGTCTGGGAATATGTGACTAAAATATAGGGCCCCAAGCTGGTCTCGCCCGGTGGGTGACTTACATTTTTGAAATGCTGCTACTTATGAACCACCTCATGTCAGGCTTCGTGAAGCCCTCCATGTGCGTTCTCGTTCAATCCTCACAACACACACATGCACACAGACACCTCTTAGCCCCATTTCACAGATGAAGGGACTGAGGTTCAGGGTGGTAAAGAGCTTGTTCAAGGTCACGGTCCTTAGGTAATGGAGCCCTGACTTGAATCCAGAGAGGTCTGATTCCAAAGCCCACATTCTTCACCTCTATATATAATAGTGGACTTTGGAGGCTGAATTCTATTAGAGACCACATCCCGTTTTTTAGATAAAGCCTCACTTTAAAGCTTAGTTCCGAGTATAGTTTCCTACCTGGAATTGTAAAAATCTTATATATGGAGCATGCAAATATGTAAAGACGACATCTGATGTTTTATTAGTGGGAAATTTTCTATTAGTTGGCTATTAGAAATTCTATATAAATTAAATACAAACTGTAATGATGCTTTTGGAGGACATAAGAGTCTCAATTCCCTTTGGAGCTATTGAAGGAAAATGTAATCATGTTCAGTCTAGGCTTTGTAGTAAGTCTGTTCTACTATAGATGAATTCTAAACTTTACAACGTAAGCATCACATTCATAGTACTCTCTAATAACAAGGATGCATGAAGAATACAATTCGAGGACCCACTAATAATAAGAACTCATGAGGAATCAGAACACCCCTGCATCCAGCAGGTTGAATAATAGCTCGTTTGGTAAGGGAATGCCTACATCTGGTAAGGCTTGGACATGAGAAGGGGCAGAATTCTGCACTCAACACTGATGTACCATCACAGTGAACTCTACTTGAACCTGGGGGAGAATATCTTCTACGTAGTTACTGGAGATTTCTAAATGTTGTGAGGCAGGGAAGGTTTATGTAGGGAGGGAAATATAACAGATTGAAATGCATGAAGTTCACCAAAGTCCATGTTCAACAAACCCTGGAAATGTATGAATGAGTTGTTGAGTTTGATTCAGCCAATCATGGAACCAAGCTGGGCACTTTCTGTGTATGAAAATAAACCATTTCAGTGTCTCTGTAAGAGGCCATGCAGCAAACAGGGCTGGGACACCGTGTGGTGAGATGCTCACTCTCCTGAGTGCATCCTAGCTCTGTCCCTATTATCAAAGCCCTGTTCTGTCTTCTCCTGCTTCCAGCACTAGGGGTGAGAAGTATACAGCAAACACCGCGGCCAACTTCTGGTTGGGGAAGGAGACTGAGGAGAAAGGGGCAGGAGAGAATTGTCTAGGGGATGGAAATGCCCCACCTGGTGCGGGGGTTGCTGTCTACACAGATAGATGTACACCCTTGTCAAAACTCATGAAACTGTATGTACACTTATGACTGTGTATGGTACAGACTGAAAGGCTGGATTCCCTCAAAATTCATGTGTTGAAATCCTAACCCCTGCTGTGATGGGATTAAGAGGGGGACCTTTGGGAGGTAATTAGCCCTGAGGATGGAGGCCAAGTGAATGGCATGAGTGCCCTGTAAGAAGACAAGCAAGGACTTGTTCTCCTTCTGCTCTCCATCACGCGGGATCCAGTGAGAAGGCATGTGCACACCGTCAAGTGGGTCTATGCCAGACACCCGATCTGCTAATGCGTGGTCTCAGACTTCCCAGCCTCTAGGCAATAAATTAATGTTGTGGAAGTTACCCAGTCTATGAGAGTCTTATTAGGGCTGCCTCAAATCATTAAGACTGTACAACTTCCTGTATATGATTCTAACTCATTGTAGAAATAAACTGAATAAAACCCACTGGACCATACCATAGCCTAATTTACTTCCCAACATTTGTTTTCAAAGCTTAAAAAAAACCCCAAAACCATGATTTGAATTTCCTCCTGAAAAGGGGCTGCAACTCAAGCCTAACCCAGGAACAAGGGAATGACAATTCGGCTGTGCTAAGGGCATGTGCCAGAGCTCAGTGACTTCCAGAACCATCTTCTCATCTTCCCACATGCACCAGGCCCTCTGGACCCCTGCTCAGAGCATTTCTCCTTCATCCCTTCTCAAGTATCCTACGAAAGGGATTTCTGAGCAGCAGGGAGGTTCCAACGGATACCCCTGAAGGGCACAAAAATAATCAACTACTTTTTTTTTTTTTTTTCGGATTCTCTTTTTTGTCTTGCTTTGTCTGATTCTAATGGATTGACTCAAGGGCGGGTATACCTGAGTTTGAGTCCCAAGTCCACAAATTTACTAGTTAGATGATTCTGAGCAAATTATTTAAACGGTCTAAGCTATGGTTTTCCCCAAGTAAAGATACTAATTTCCCTAAGTAAAGATACTAATTTTTCCAGTGGGGTTGTTGAAAGTTTATTTTTATTTATTATTATTTTTTAAGTAGGCTCCATGTCTGGCGTGGAGCTCCAGGAGGGGCCTGAATTCATGACCCTGAGATCAAGACCTGAGCAGAGCTCAAGGGTTGGTTGTGTAACTAGCTGAGTCACCCAAGTGCCTCTGGGTGTTGGAAGTTTAGTGACGAAGTTTAGGGTGAAGTATAGAAACGTCACCCTACACGTGGTGCCTGACACACTGGGCCCACTCATGGCAAGTGCTGCCGTTAATATTCCTTCATCTGATAATCTGGTAAGTGAAGCTGAAGAACATACAGATTCCTGGTTACATGGCCCCCGGCAGTGTTAGCTATAGTCACAATCCCCTGAGCGTGGAGAGGGGAGTGCATACCTGGGGTACCATTTTACACAACACACGGTATATCCCCCGTGGGGATGGGGCAGAGGTCATAGGGCTAGGACTAGATGATGCGACATCAGAGATGTAGATTAGCTCCATACTGACAGCACTCTAAAAGTGGGAGCTGTCCAAGCACAGACTATTGGGCAGAGGCTCTCATGGCTGCCAGGGTCTCAGGGAGGCTGAGAAGCTGTTGCTAGAAGGGACGCCGGCCTGCACTCAGGGCTGGATAGACGTGTTGCTCCCCCGTCAGAGTTCCCGGCTATGAGTCTGGCTTCCCCGGTGCCCATCCTTAGCAGTCCTAAACTTCACTCCCACTCAAGGAGCTTCCAGGACCAAGTCTCCCTTAACACGTGTGGCAAGTGCAAATAAAAACATATTCTGGTAGATGGAAACTGTTCGGCAGCTTCCGCAGTTCTGGGCTGAGAAGGAGAACCATTTTGGGATTGTTTTAGGACACACAGGGGTGTAAAGAATTCCTCTTACAGACCCGCTCAGAGCACAGAAGAGGCCTCTTGTAGAGAAGCTGACATCAGGCTTGGATTCTGGTTGAGACCAGAAATATTTAGGCCTCCGACGATGTCCCACGCTCAGGAAGGATCAGCACGAAATGAGCGGAATCCAAGTCCCCCCAAGTGAATACGCTCACCGGACCCCCCCAGCCCCCAAAACCCCCAAGCCATGCAAGAGAAAGCACACACACATGCTGCAAAGTGCATGCACACACACACACATACACACACACACACACACACACACCCGCAGGGCACCCGTCTGACCTGCTGGCTCAGTAGGAGGCTGGGCCCTATTGAGAAAATGTGGGAATATGGGAGCCTGGCCATTTTCTGAGGTTTGGCAGAGAAAAACAGGAAGGCAACAGGACTTGAGACATTGGAAACTTGCCACACATCTCTTAACACAGAACCAATTTCGCTGACTCAGGTAACAACCCACCAGCCTGCCTTGCGAACTCATCATGTCCCCTAGTTAGGATGTCTCACTTCAAATCAAGCTTGTTGGAATCCATACCGCACAAAAGACCTACCTTTGTGAGATCTCAATAAATAAATAAATAACAAAAAATCTTGTTCCTGATTCAGAAACTAGAACCATTATTTTTAAAACGTGACATCAATGTGCATTTTTATTTTGTTATTTTTTTAAAAGGCAGGATAGTCTTTTAAGGAAAGACAATGAGGTGAGTTTGATCTGGCAGATCCTGGGCCCTGTGATATATTATGATATGGATTTCAAAAAAAACACACCTGTGGTAATGTATATATCACATGAAAGTTACCAGTTTTGTAAGTGCTGTATAGGGGCTTTTAAGTCCTAAGGCCTCTACCTCTCATTGACAGTAAACACAGTCCCTCCAGACAGCGAGGACTATGTATTTGGCAAACGGAATCTGCAAGCAGCTTGCATCTCTCCTTTCCGGAATCACAATCCCTGTTTTCCGAGATCCCAAGAGGAGTTAAAACTGTTTCTAATTTCCTACATTCGTCACAATTTCTCTAATGTTCCTTGAGTAGTCCGAATCCCAGCAGCCCAGGGACACAAACACGGCCCCCGAATCCAGGCTGAATTCAGGCTGCAGCTCAGCTCTCTGAAACCCACAGGGCAAGAAGATGAGAGATGCACGCCGCCATCCTTGTTTGGGGACCCACCGGCTAAGATGGGTTGAAGGACTGATACACCCTGAGTTACAGGTCCAAGTGCATCAGGACTGCTTGCTGGTGTTTCTCTCTGTCTCTTCTTGATATGTAGTGAGCCACAGGCTGGGTCTCCAACGTATGGGTTCCTTCTCGGGCTTCTCAGCTCAGAGGTTAAAAAATCCAAGGGAACTGCTCTAGAGACCTCAAGGGTTGATGCTCCTCCCTTTCTTGTCTCATGAACAAAGACGGAGAACAGGAGCTGGAGATCTGTTCGGCAGTGTCCTACCAGTGGTATGATACTTAGAGATTCTAAAAGTTTTGGAAGAAACTGATGTCATCGCTTTTTAAGTAACCTGTACCCATACACAAGTGTAAAGTGCATCTCAGCTCATGAATAATTCCTTCATCACTACCCAGGTGTATCGTTTTCTGTGGCAGCTATTAACAAATGACCACAAATCTGGTAAAACAGCATAAATACATTCTCTTATAGTTCTGGAAGCCATAGGCCAAAATCAGTATGACTGAACTAAGATCAAGGTGTCAGCAGGGCCACACCCCCTCCAGAGGCTGGAAGGGGAGAACCCATCCCTTGCCTCTTCCAGCTCCTGGTGCCTGACTTGTGGCCACCTCTCTCCAATCCCCTGAGAGGTGGGCTCCTCCTCAGTACATGGGTGACCTCCCTCTGCCTCTGATAGCATGAAGGATCCATCCTGATAATTATGTTAATCTTCCCATTTCCCGGTCCTTCACTCACATCGACAAAGCCCCTATTTCGAATAAAGTAATATTTCCAGGTTACAGGATTAGGACCTGATATCTTTGGGGCATTACCAGCCTCCTACACCAGGTAAGGCAAGGTACAATCACCCCCATTTAGCAGAGGCAGAATCTAAGGGAAGAAAAACACAAAATGCTGTTTTGCCATGCATGCCAAGTGCCAAAATAAAAGCCTTCTGGACTGGTGGATTGAAGATGCTGTGTAGCTGGGGAGTGGTGCCATGCAGATATGGGGGGGGCGGGGGGGGTGCACAGCAGAGCCAGTGGTGCGGCTGGTGGTCTTGTCAGTGGGGCTGATGCAGACTCCCTGGGGTAGGCAATGGTGGGAAATGCCGGTGGCAAGGCATGGACCCAGAAGGGACGTACTCAGTTGTCTGCAGCAAAGCACTGGGCCCTAGATCCTAGGACCATGACATGGAGAAAGCACTCCAAGAGTGGGATGAATTTCCCTGAGGTCAAATCATGGCTTAGACAGGGTTGGGGGTGGGGAGGGATCATTTAGCGGGTGACGATCACGCCAAACACAAGGTCCCACCAACAATTTCTAAAGACTGAAAAAGTGTTGGGAAATTATTGGTTATCATTTAGGGGCTGCCTTGTGTGACACTCTATGTCACCTGGAAGGTGGTATTTTGATAGACTCTATATAATTCACTTTACTTAGAGAAGTATATGTTTAAAACTTAGGCTCATATACTAGTTTCCATTCCTGGATCAGTTGTGAAAGGTTTTTTGACATTGAGGATCACCCCTCACCCTAAGTGCCAGAGCTCTTGGTCAGGGGTACGGGGACTCCAGGCTCCAGAGCAGGAAGCAGAAACAGTCACTGAATGCTTTTTTCCAGGTGTATTCGATGGTGTCCCTGCTTCTGCTGGCTTCATTCAGGTGGTTGAATATTCTCTCTGAGGTATTTTAGTTCCTTGTCTGCTCCCATCATTCTGGAATCCACTAAACTGTGAAGTCCTGTCTCTACTTCTCCAGAGAAGCTGAGTGAGGGTGAGTGCTCCTGTTGACAGCAGTTGACAGAAGAATGACAGTGGAGAGGAGCAGCATTTCAGGGAGGCTGGCCAGGAGCTCCGGCTCTAGGGACTACAGACCAGAAGATGGCATGGTTCTGCCAAATCCCACTTTGTGATGATGGTCGAGGTAATGAACCGCTGGGAGCCTCAGTTTCTCCCTTTGCATAACGGTGATAAGAAGCCTTCGGCTCAGGTCATGGTCCTGGAGTCCTGGGATTGAAGCCCTGCATCAGGTTCCCTGCTCTGCAGGAAGCCTGCTTCTCCCTCTCCCACTCCCACTGCTTGTCTTCCCTCTCTCACTGTCTCTCTCTCTGTCAAATAAATAAATAAAATCTTTTTTTTTAAAAAAAAAGAAGCCTACCTCAAAGAGTTGTTTCCTGGGTAAAGTGACAAAGCCCAGGTAAGATGTACCAGAATGTTCTCACTGATTATTTCTGAGTTATACAGGTTTGATTCCTGTCTTTGGGCTTTCTGTATTCTTTAATTTATATACAATGAGCATTTTTTTTTCCTAAATAATAAAACTGTTTTATGAAAGCAAAAAAAAAAAAAAGGAAGGAAGGAAGCGTCACGAAGTTGCCCTTGACAACTCCTGGGTGAAGCTACAGTCAACTCAGGAAATGGCTCTGGCCCACAAGCTGGTCTCCTGAAGAGTAACGGCTGTTCCTAGGCCCAGCACTTATGGGGAGAGGCTTGTCTCATGGCCCGACACTTAACACAGGGATTCTTGATATTCCCGTCTGACAGAAGAGTTAACCAAGGTATAGAAAAGTGAGGGGATCTGCCAAGTCTACATAGGCAGGATTTGCAACCAGCCTTGGGGTTTTAGGGCCTGTACTCTGAACCACTACCTTCTCCTGGGTGCCGTTCAGCTTTGGGATTGGCCCAGGAATGCCCTCTCATCATCCCTTTGCTGCCAGCTCCAGGAAGTGCACGGGGACACCTGTAGGGCTGATCTCTGGCAGTAATTTACTAGAGGTGTGAGTCATTCAGGGCCCTCCCAGGCTGCCTGCCCACGAGGCTACAAACTTGGACACACTATGGGAGGGTCCTCCGTGAAGGGGGAGAGAGAGGGAGTCTGGCTGGGATGTGATCTCCTGAGGCCAGTGCCCCGGAAGATTTATCTCACACCCTGAGGGCTGCCCTGGCTCCTCTGCTGCTGGTGGACAGTGATGGTCCAAAGGAGCACGACGGACCCAGGCCTGCGAGTCGGGGACCTGGTTTCCACCCCTGACTTTGCCACTAGTCAGTCATACGGCCTGAGGAATGCCACCCTTCTCTCGGGATCTGGGAAACAGGAAGGTTTCTAGGCCTCACTCCCATTCTCCGTGTCTCAACTTCTCAAATGAAGAGCTAAGTGTTAAAAATGGCATCCAGGAGCATTAAAAATAAATCTCCATTTTCTGTGGCAAAGGTTTGAGCTCTATCTCGTCACTCTACAGGCCTCCTAAGTCTGGTATTTTTATTTCCCTCAAAATAACCTTTTCAAAAGGCACCTGCAAACTTCCACACTGGCCTTTCTGGGGCGAGGACACTTTGATGTTCTGCAGGGAGCTGCCATTAGCACACATTACAGCAGAGTTTAGACAGGCCCCCGGGAGGACCTAATGCCACGGGGAAGCCACAGAGCAAGTGTCTAATCAAGGCACATCCCAAGACGCCAGGCCTCACAGAGACCCTTGGCCAGGGGAGGGTCTGCAGCTCCCCAGGAAACTCTTCTTAACTTTTTGATTATCACTCCTGTGAATCACAAGGAGACTTTCATGGGTTCACTTGGATACTCTGGCCAAGAACCAAGAAGAGGAAAAAAACAAAAAACAAAAAAAACCCCTGACTTTTAAAAGCACATAATTTGTGTAAAATAATTCAGGTCTAAATCTGGCTGGAGCTGCTATGACAAATTTCCACAAACTTGGCGGCTGAAGATAACAGAACTTTATTCTCTCTGTATTTCTGACATGCTCTGTGATTGTCCCAATAGTGATGGCAACCAGGAAGGGATGGAATCTCAGAGGCAGGTACACCTTTATGGGAAATGGAAGCAGAGTCAGGATTCTTCAAAGAGGAACTTGGAGGACCATCCAATCTGGGAATAATAGTAAGCAGTTTCCATTTCCGGGATCTATCCCAGGTGACTGGCTGGTAGGCAGTTTCTTGGGATGCTTGTTCCTGAGCCCAGCTGGAAGGAGGGCTGTAGTAGTTTCCCTGAGCCATTGTAACACATCACTACAAACATGGTGTCTTAACACCGTAGCATCTCACAGCTCTGGAGGCCGAAGCCTCAGCTCCAGGTGCTGGTGGGCCACGCCCCCTCTGAAGGCCCGGGGGCAGACCCCTTCTTTTCATTTTCCAGCTCCAGGTGCTGCTGGCGCCCCTCAGTTACAAAAGCATTATCCCAACCTCTGCTTCTGTGTCTACATGGCTCCTTCCCTTTGTGTCCCTCTGCGTGGAAACTCCTTCTCCTTTCTCTTATAAAGACACCAGTCACTGGATTTAGGGCTCCCCTTAAATCTAGGATGATATCATTTCAAGATCTTTACCTTATTCAATTGATAAAGACCCTATTTCCAAATAAGGTCACACTCTGGGGTTCTGGGTAGACCAGAATTTTGGATGGGACACTCGGATCAACCCAGTGCCAGTGCCGGGATGGTTCAGCAAGTCCGACAAGGGTTCTGGACTGGGCAGGGGTAAGCTCCTGCTTTCCCTCTGCCATCCCCCTCGAGCCCAAACCCAGAGCTTTACAGAGGATGGAACCAAGGCCCAGAGAATAAAAGACTCTTGACCAGGGTCATACATATAATTGGAGAATGCCACAGGAGATACGAATGAAGAAAGAAGGTGATAGAGAGGGAGGGTAAGGATGGGAGGGCTTGGGATAAAATTACTGTTTTAATTGTTGGATAACTGAGACGGGCATCTTTACATTGAGCCATTGTCCAAAGAGGGTCTAGATGGGGCCCGAAACGATCACCAACCAATCAAAGAGAACATTTGGCAGTCCTGGAAGAATTAGTACCATTCTGAGGATCAGTTTGCAGGAGACTGTTTGCCTTTTTTTTTTTTTTTTTTTTTTTGGCCAAAGGAATGAGAGCTCCGCTCAGTGGGCAAAAGCCTTTCCAGACTGGTCCCTGAAAGCATCGTGCGTACAGATGCCTGCTGGTTGCCATGGTGAATGATGCTGATCTGAAGAAATGAATAATGTGAGCGTTGGGGGCGACAGTGGGATTACTCAGACAGTGGCGAGAGGCATCAAGGAGAGCCCAGAGCAGCGGAGGGGAGAAGGCTCCGTCCCTTCAGCTTTGGTCCACTCTGTCCCTGCCTCTGCAGGCTGCGTTCTAACCAGATCCACCGCGAGCATCAGGTAAGGGACATAAATGGCTCTTCTTGGAAATGGAAATGGTTTTTCCTTTCACACTCTGCCTGGCGGAGGGCCAGGCGATGGCAATACGAACAGCTAAAAATAGGGGGAATTTAGAAACAGAAGCAGAAAAGGAAAAGCAAATAAGGGAGACTCATCTGGTCCCCAAAGCTGAAGATGCTGCTACAGTGTCTTGCCAGAAAGCTCTTAAAAATGTCTGCTGTCGAGAACTCAGTCTGCAAAGACAGCCAGCAGCAGATGCGAAGCCAACAGGAGAAAAGATTCATGACGAAGCACGGGATTCCTGATCACCCCTGATGGAAGGGGTTTACAAAGGCCATTGCCTCTGTATTATAAGCAATGAATTAAGCTCTTTTCATTGTGGTCAGAAGTGTGTTTACAGGGGTGTGTGGGGCGGAGAGGATGGGGGAGGTCACAAGAAGGGAGACTGCTGAAGAGAGTGCAAACAGTCTCCTTCGCAATGACCTTCCCGGGAGGGATCTGAGCACACCTGTCTTGTCCTTCTCATTACCCATGTTTCCGGGAAGAAATTCCCAACCAAAGAGAAGGGAACTCTTTCCTTTCCTGAGCATTTCAGCTCACTGTCCTCCTTAGAGAAGAAAAACGAGGATTGAAAAATCACTCAGTGCTGTGCTTTTCTGCAACCCACCTCCTCTAGGTAAACGGGCATGGAAATCAAAGGTGGGAGGGAGGCAGGGAGGGGAGAGCGCAGCTTGTCATGGAATCAGTTTGGCTTCACATCCAATTCAGGTTAAAATCTGGTTGATGGGTTTTGACTAGGTCATTAAGATCTAAACCACAGGCTTCTGCATTTCACTTCCACGTGAGACAGGAAGGGGAGAGAACAGGGTGGGGGAGACCGTATGTGAGCACACACAGGCTGAAGGAATATGGCTGCCCCTGAATTTTACCAGGGGAAATTCAGTGGAGGGGACATTCTCTCTCTCTCAAAGAGACAGTATTTAAGAGAAACTAAAAAGCTTGAAGATAGTACTCTCTTACTAAAGCAGGAGGGCTGATAATCTGAAGAGGGCTCATTTAGTTTGTGGAAAAACAGCAACTGGGTGTTCGTACCAGCACCTCAATTTGCAATGACGATCTGTAACTAAACCCAGCAGCCTTGCCTCTGGAAATGCTCAGAGGGTGTGACGAAGATTAAGGGAAATTTATTACAGTATGTGAGCATCAAGCATGACGCATACTAGATGTGACCCAGCAGTCACTCCCTAACCGTTGGTGATGACTATCATTGTTAACACGCACAGGACCTGAGGTAAGAAACAGCAGCATTTATGCTAGTCTTAGGAGCTGACTGCCTTGAACTACACAACAGATTTCCTGGGTACCTCCAGCCTTGAACAAACAAACAAAGGAACAAAACATGAGCAGAGGCTTTGGGGAGCAATCAGCTGGCAAGGAGTGATGACGCAAATCTCCTCTCTCACGGGCAACAGAATTGAGAGGCTAAAATAGCAGTGGGCAGAATGTTCTAGATGATTGAGTTCACAGCACTGGAGGCAGAAGCAGAAGGTCCAGAAGGGATACTGTAGGTGATAGAATGGTCTGACTTGGTGACTAACAAGGGCACGTTAATCGGGTTGTCCGATTTCTTTTATTGCCTTTCTTCGTTTTTTAAAGGGTTGGAAACTATGTTGTATCTAAAGGACCTGAGCCAGGGGAGGATGAGGCTGGGGCATGTGGGTGTCTCTTTTTCAGTCCTGCAGGCCAGGGCTTTGACATGAGACAGCCCCAGTGTGAACTTCCAATCTCTTATTTCTTAGCTACACCTTCGCTGACTAAAGTAACCTCCCGATCCCCATTTCTTTGTGAAACAGGGGCAATCTTAGTTCCCATCGTGAATGCTCAACATATGGTGGTTATGAATATCGTACCTAAGTGCTTCAATAAGGGGATGTCATTTTTCGCTTTGATTCTGGTTCTAGAATCAGGATGAACATCGAGGTTGGGAACGTTTCTCACACAGGAGCCATCATTTCCTGGTCATCCTCGGAGCCCTGCCTGGAGGACTATTACCATATTATGTATAGGCCCAACTGGAATAGCATCTTTTCCGGCTATCTTCGCTACAGCTTCCACCACGAGGAGAAGGTGCCTCGAACCATCAGCTCCGTGGTGCTGGAACACCTCGCCCCTTCCACTCTCTACTTCCTCTGCATTAGCTGCAAGAAGGCTGCCTTCCCCTATAGGCACTACTGCACCATGTTCCATACCCTGGATAAGAGTCCGCTGGCAGCTGGGAGCTCGCTGGTGGACCCCCAGATCTCCCTGTGGGTGTTGATGGCCATTCTGCTGGCCTGCTTCACAGCCGTCTTAGCTTTCATCTGTCTCCAGTTCTGGTGCATCCGTTGCCATGAGCCTCGATGGTCTTACAGAGCTGGCCACATGGAGGAAGCCAATGGGTTGGTGAGATGGCCAGAGGAGGCCCCCGCCCTTGGGCAGAGAGAGGAAGACCTGCAGGGCCTCCCCCTGGTGGAAATGCCGCGCAAGAACTCCGGAGCAGAAGCAGAACCAGATGCCGAAGGGGAAGCCAACCAGGAAGATGACGGGGCTGATGAGGATGCCGCTAATCAGGATGTCCCCGACGTGGGGGCCTTACTGCAGGGTGGGGGGGGCGATCATGCTGCCATGCTGCCTCATTTTAAGGAGTGAGGGTTAGGGAGGAGGCGGCCTGCATCCCGTAGCTTAAAGCCCTCCCTACAGTAGATCTTTCGTAAACATGTGTTCCTAGACCACCCTTACACCTCCCCTCAACGTTCTTGTCGAAGCTGTCCAGGGTCAGTGCTTCTGTGGGTCACGCGGGTTGGACGAATGCCCTATGACAAAGCTTCTCAAGCTGCAAAGCTTATACCCCCAGAGTATGCCAAAGGAGAACACGGCGTCTCTCAGGAGTGTCTGTTTAGGGGACCCCCGTTAGGAATGGAAAACAGCATTTTAACGCTTAAACAAACATGAATATATTATGGCACAGAAAGCAAAATTTGCATGACTTAATAAAACACAGTACTTTGAGGAAACTTTTGAGTTAAAGATGGGCTCTTTGGGGGTATGTTGTCAGTCAGCAGAGGCGGACATCCTGTCCCCTCTGCTGTTGGGGGGATGATTTTGGAAAGACTGGGAAGCCTTGCTCTACAGTGTTGTCCGGCTTTCAGGCTATCATATACCACCTTGTACCCCATCTCCATTTTGTTTAAACCACAGGCGATCTTTACTATTATTAACAACATTTTTCTTTAAATCAACTCATTTTTAAAACCTAAACTGGATTTTAAAAGATAGACTTATATGACTCCATAAATGAAAAACCAGTACCCTGGAAACAAAATAACATTAAGCCTGACTTAGATTCTATGGCCTACTAATGACTCTGAGCTTAAGGTCTGCTCTCTTAGCTTCGACAAAAAAGGAAATTGGAGAGCAGAAAGTATTAAAGACATATAAGCATCAACATAAATGTGTCTTTCTCCTTGTTATAATCACAAGGTTTGAAAGACATTTGGAAAGGGGTGTGTTGTTCTTACTTTGTGAGTCAGGGTCATTCAATGACATTTCTGTGAACTATCCAAAATGCTGGTTCCAAGTGTCCCTTGTTTAGAGAAAGCTGCCAGAAAGACTGGCTGTCCTCGAGAGGACATATGCACTGTCCCAGCATCATCCCAAGACGTCTAAGCCTGCCGTAGGCCTAAGTGGTGGAAGCACACGGGTTCACCACACTTCCCAGTTGAGGGCTCCCTGACCTAGAGGAATACCTTTTCTTATATGTATTCAGTTCTTCTGGGTCCATCTGGGCTTACTTTTTGAAAATGGGGTCAAAGGTGGCCATTTCTATTCCATCACAAAGGAAAACATTGGCTTTGTTTTCGTGGACATGTTTCCCTCTCACAGTGGCATTCTTCCCCTGCAAACCCACAGGGTAAGAAACAGATCTCCTACATCTATCACAGTGTTGGTGAGACTCTGTGAACACTGCCCTCTGTCCTCACCACGGGTATAGAAATTCGAGGAGGGTAGAGATGGTGTTTGTTTTAATCTCTGATACATCCCCAGCATGCAGAATCTAGTCCAATGTCTGGCTTATTGTGGGCGCTTAATAAATGTTTGCTTCATGAATGGCAAAGGACTGAAGGTCTAGAACGGGGCACCATTTGGGAGGCCTGGTTAATGTCAGGATGCATACTATGAACGAAGCAGCAGAGAGACGACAGAAGACCCGTCTCCCAGCTCTAGCTCCAGCCTTCTGGGATTTCCTTCAAAACTATACCTTCCCCAAGGCTACCTCTCAGCAAAACCCTTGCCTTTCCGGAGCACAAAATCCCAGAATCTCACGACCACTCTGCAGTGAATCAGCTGAGTAACAGGAGGACACAGGATGAAGATGAGAAGCCCCACACACTTACTTCCCTGCTCGCCTCAGTGAAATCCTCCCAAATAATTCTCACCCAGCAACCCCCCTGCCAAGTCTGCTTTACCCCCAGCCTTGCTAGCTGTGCACAAATAAAGACGAGTATACTTACAGTTGGTTCTGCCTCTCTAGCTCTGTACCTTTTTACTTTTTCTGATTTGGGGAACACTTCTGTATTTGCTTAAGCTCACTAGTCTTCTTAGGAGGACTCACCTTGGATCCATAGAGGTAATAAGGCTGGACGTTGGCGGGTTTATCTCTTTGCGGTTCTTGGGTAAAAGGAATGGCAGTTCGAACAAAACTAGTAGAGGAAAAGAGAGGGGGTGGGAGTTAACTGGGTCCTGAGAGCACTCTTCATGGGACACAACCCAGCCAGAGCCCTTCCTGACCAGGTGCAACCACAGCGTTTACAGGTGGCTGTCTATAAAAATGACTAAACTCTTATGACACACTCCCATTCATTCATCTGCTGTCTCCTTCCCATAGGTGGGGAAACCGTGGTACAGACTCCCAGGCTAGCCTCTGGGCTATGGCTGCTCATAGGGACAGCGGGCAAGAAAGGGACCACTGGCTGGGCCTGGAAATGGCCTTCTCTGGGGCTCTGATCCCTCCCCTCACCCCCGGCTGGCTTCTTCAGAGCAGGGTTCCACAAACTCTGGAAAGGCCCGGATAGGAAGTGTTCTCAGCTTTGCAAGCCAGATGGTCTCTGTCACCATTACTCAAGTGTGGCTCGTAGCGTGAAGCGCCCAGAAAAGACTATAGATGAATGAGCACGGCAGGGTTCCAGTCAAACTTTATGAATTTCAAATGATTTTTCACTTGTCATCAAACTATAATTCTTTGGATTCTTTTTCCCAACTGTTCAAAAACGTCGATAGCATTCTTTGCTCCCGGGTTGTACAGAAACAGTTGGCAGCAAGATGTGGCTTGTGGGCGATCGCTTGCAGACCTCTGCTTGAGAGGATTCAAAGTCCCAAATCGTTACAGAACCACAAGTCTGGCTTGCTAAGTGTGTGGGCTCAGGCTCCTCTGTGGGTTCCCTCCCAGCGCCTTCATTTCACTCAGAACAGACTTATTGAATCCTGGCCGTGAACCAGGCCCTTGAGGGTACCGAGAGGATCTATAAACACACACACGTTTGTGGGACCTCATGGACTTGTTCTGCGGATGACATGTCTCTCCACTTCCAGTAGGATTTGAACTTCTGTGAGGATAAGGGATTAGGTCATGTCCTCCCCTCGGTGCCTGACACTGGGCTGTGTGTGCCTACTCTGCACGAACGTATTCAGGTATGTGGATAACGTCATCGAAGTACCATCCGCTCAGAAGGCGCCATGCCTGCCCCTAGGCTGGGCTGTACTAACCTCCGCAGCACCGCCTCATTCCGCGGGCGCCATTCCCACCACGCACCCTGGGCTCCTTGAAGACTTTGCCTGGGATAGTCTTCTCCTGTCTTTTCACCTTATTTACTCCTACTTACCCTTCACATCTCTCCTCAAGCACTACTTGTCAGAGGAGGAAGCCTCTCTTGGGGTTCCCATCACTTCCCAGGCCAGATCGGGTAGCGGTGTTTTCTCTCTCATGCCTGGGGCTTTCCTCCATCTCATAATTCACTCTTCCCATTTTTTCCCTGCGTCCTCCTTGCCTGAAGGCCCTCAGAGGCAGGCTTGTTCCCTGTGGCCTCCCCACCCCCAGCACAGAGACTGTGCGGACACAGGGACTCCCCGAGACGCCTGTTCCAGGAAGGGACCACTTCCCCGCCCCCCCAGCCCACCCCGGCCCCCTGCGCACAGGGACTCCCTTACCGGTTGGTGGACCCGTTGTAGCAATAGTTGGGGAGGAAGTCGAAGTTCAGCTCCCAGAAGACATGGAGGGTGATGCGGCCGTAGGGGGCAGACACGTTGTGGTTGGCCTCCCGGAACATGGCGTCGAAGCTGTCCAGGGTCATGTGCTTACAGAGCAGCCGGTGCGTGAGCCGGTTGATCTCCAGCAGCCACTCCAGCTCCTGCCAGAGAGAGCCCACGGCTGCTGAGGGTGGACGCACACACCCTATATGCTCCCATGAGGCCTGCTTCATCTCACAGCTTCCTTTCCCGCGGGGGAGAGCCCTCAGGCAAGCTCCCCACGCCTGACGGAAGACCATGCAACCACATGTCCCTCTTCAGAGGAGGGATCCCCAGACTGGGTGCAGGAAAGCTGCACGCCTGGCCTGGGAAGAGGGCCACAGACCGCATACGATACCCGTCTATACCCCCTTGGGTGGAGACATGCCTACTTGTCTTCCAGTTTCCACACTGGTGAGGAAAAAGCTTGCTTCTCAGCGTTGCAAGTAAACAAAAGGAAGGTGGGCCTGGCCGTCACCAGGGGCTATATGTCTGCTGTGCAGAAAGCTATCATAAGAGTTACCACCTGTTACGTTCTTACTACTTGGTCAGACCACATGAAATTACTGTTTTTTTTTTTTTTTTTTTTTGTTAAATACCATCGAATAGGAGTAGTTTTGTGTGGTTCAATTTAATATACACCAAACAGTATCCTTGGCACTTAATGTGTCTTAACTCATTTAATGCTTAAGAAACCCCTTAATGCATTAGAGAAACTAAGGCTTGGAGAAGTTGAATCACTTGACTCCAAATCCAGGAAGCTGGGCTCCGAAGTCCATATCCTTAATCACTGTATACTACAGGACTCTTAAAACTAGCTGGAGGCAGAATGCCCCCTCCTTTGGATTCCTCCTGGGTCTGCCGGTCACAGGGTTGGTTACAAGTTGGCAAAGGTTGCAGCTGAAAGCCGTGGGCCAAGGTCTCACGTGAGCTGTGGGCTGACTGCTTGGAACCCTGCCTTCAGGCAGAGAATGGGAGCAAAGCAGACAATATGCAGACACAACAGGTCACTGCATTCGTTGGCAAGTATAAGGAGGGTGAAACCCTCTGGGCTGGCTTTAGTCCCCTGTCGTGCTGCTATGAAAAAGAATCAAAGCACAGTCTTGTGCAGAGAGAGAACCCGTCCCCCTTTGTGAGGCTCAGGACACTCCCACATTGTTGTGGTCAAGCCCTCTTTTGAGACAGGTAGGATGTCTCCTGTTTCATAGAGGGGACACAGGAGGCTCAGAGGGTGAAGTAACTTGTTCAAATTAACACAGAGAACACAGACCACAGTTTAGTGAGTGATCCTGGGTTTTCTGCCTTCAAATCACATGTGTCTGGGCCTCTAGGACAGAGCTGCCTGGAATAAAGAAGCAATTTGCTAAGAAAGCCCTTGGAAAAGTAATGATGATTACAGTAAAGATGGTCTGACAATTAAAAAAAAACTCCACGAACACTGGCAAGGGCAGTGGACCAGAGGGCGGCCAGGAGGTGGGACAGCCACAAGGCCAGCTTCAGTGGCTGGGATAAGGAGCTCAGGTCTCTACAGTCGGTTACAGGACACAGCCCCACACCAGGGAATCAGTTTTGTTCTCATCGACCCCAAGGCACCCCCATGCTGGCTGGGGTCCCAAGTGTGGCCAGGTGGAGGCCCCAGAACACACTTCCAACCTTGGAGCTTTGTTCTTCTGAAAGTCAGATGCTATGGCTCTAGACTGGGGGTGTAGAAGTGGATGGAAGCTGGCAAACTTCGACGGCTGTGGAAGCCAGCCAGCTCAGGGAAGGGGGACGGGCAGGGGCAGGTGGGATTCCTGGGGTCTGGGCTGCTGGCTGTGGCACAATGTCTGGCCAGACAAGTGTGGAGCTGCTACTTAACTCCACAGAGCTGTTGCCTCCTCAGAATGGGCTCAGTGAGGCCAGCGCTCACGGTCTTTCAAAAGAAGGTCAAAATCTAGATTTCAGTTCTGGAATGGCAGCTGGAAGAGCAAGTCTCCAGCCCCTGTGCACCGTGAAGTCGATGAAGGACAGAGACACAGAATCACCTCTCAGCTTCGGTCTCTTGGGGCCTACCAAGCCGGACCCTCTGTGCCCATTCACTTCGGATGGGTAAAAAAATGAAATATATAAAATAAATGGAGTAAACATCAATGACTTTACGGAGTCCTGTGCACACTGAGGAGCCGTGTTACCAGGAAGATTAACTGCCAGCGAAGAACCAGGCAACAGTTTCTGTTCTAATGTTCTGTGATTTTAAGTCTCACAAATGAGAGTCAGCATTTACGCGGGAGACCGCAGGAGGGAATTCTCAATGCTGCTGATGTGGGGCTGTTGGAAACATGGGTCCACTTCTCCCGCCATGCAACAGTTTCTGTTAGGTGATCCTATCGAGGTTTCTGATAGGTAATCCAAGCCTTGTGTTGGCCTCACCGGTGTTCTTCCGGCCTTTAAATTACAAGAGGGCACTTGCCTCTAGGATGTGGAGCTCAGGGCATCAAGCTTGGCGCAGGTAGAAAAGGCCTCTCATGAGAGGTTCAGCCGCCTTCTGAGAGGGTCTCAGTTTTCTGCAGTAGAGCTGGTTTACTGGGGGGAACACAGAGAAGCAGAACTGGGGACATGAAACACTTGGTGGGGCGACTTCTGTGAAGAGTGGAGAGAGCTCTTGGACAGGAGCCAGAAAAGCTGTGTCAGCCACACCGGACTGCTGACCAGCTCTGCAGCCCCAGGCGGGCGAGAAGAACAGGGGTCTCGAAGTCAGGTGCCGCGGGGCATGGAAGGTCCTACACAGGAAAAAGGTGTGCCAGCGGGGCTGGCCGCAAGCTGAAGAGAGCACAGCGTGGCTGACGAGATCGTCTAGTCATTTCTAGATGATCGCTGCCATCTGGAAAGGCTGGTGTGAGGTTGCCAAAGCTTCTGCACTTTTATTCAGATTCTTCCAAATGTTAAATGTTGGCTCAAAATTTCACATGTGCTCTGCAGCAGAAACAAAACACAGCCTGCAAGCTGCCAGCCCTCAGATTCAGTGTCGGATCTCTCCGGGAATCTATTTGCTTGACTGCGTAGGATGAGGATGGCTGACTGAAGAAATCTCTGTCACCCTCCCAGCTTGGCCTCATCAAGCTGCCTTCCCAGCTCAGGATGGAGTTTCCAAGGTGGAGGGAAGGGCTGAGGGAGCAGATTCTGCAGGCGTTTCTCAGAAGAGGCAGAAGCTTCTCAGCCAAGGCCAGTAGGGGCCTCCGGACCTCCCAGGAGAGAGCATCCCTGGGGTCTCCTCTTCCTGGTCTTTGAAGGGAGTGGCTCCTCCCCAGGGGCTGATGTTCTCACCTGATTTGTTTTGATTTTGCTCTCAGCTAAAAGAACATTCAGTGCCTTTCAAGGGATGGGAAGAGGCTGTGGACACCCACACACACCCCAAACCATGAGATATACCCATTCATTACTGGACAGCTTGAAGCTACTGATAAACAACAAAGATGAAAACAGAAAATCCCATCCCTGGGAGATGATCACTGCTTACATTCTGGCATCAACAAAGAAAAACCTGTTCCTTCCTTCCTTTCAAGAAAAATCTACTTCTTAAAATAAATCTCCCAGAAGATCATGCGCTATATGGAAGTCTCCTAAAGTAACTGACCCAGGACTTAGGTGGGTAGATGGGGGCAAGTCCTTGTAGGAAACGCTGCTGAAAATTCACCCTGAGAATATCTCATTGTAGCCCCAAATTTCTATGCTCCTATCTTTTTTTTCCCTTTCTTTTTCTCATTTTTTTTTTTTTTCCAGAAGCTGTTATTTATTAAGTGCAAGGGAGAGAGTCATCCTTATAAAAACACTGTATGATGGATTCTAATATTCCTCCATCATGTAGATAGGGAAATGAGCCTGTAGAAATTAAGTAATTGGCCACAATTGCCGGCTAGTAAGTAGCAGGTCCAGGACTGGGACCCCAGGTCTTTTTGACTCTAGAGCCCTAGTCTGTAGTCACTTTAAAAACAAACAAACAAAACCACTTTGTCCATTTAAAAAACAAAATTTTTTAAATTTTGAAATAATTTTAGACTCACTTTTCTGTGAATGAAATAGCAGAGTTCCTGCATATCCTTGACCCAATTTCCCCAATGTTAACAGCTTACACAACCTTGGCATAATTATTTAAAGTCAGAAATTGACATTGGTCCCCTTCTATTAACTAAATGACACAACTTACTCAGATTTCGCCAGATTCTCCACGAGGGTCCCTTTCTCTGTTCTATGATTCAATTTGGAATCCCACACTGCTTCTGGTTGTCATGTCTTCTTAGACTTTTTTCAATCACTGACATTTTTCAGTCTTCGTCTTTTTATGATCTGGATGCTTTTGAGGATTGCTGTTCATTTTTTAAATGCCATTTAATTGGGGTTTACCTGATATTTTCTCATGATTAGATTGAGAAGATGCCTTTCAGCAAGAATACCACAGAAGAATACACAGCAGGGGTTACATGAATATAGATTATTGCCAGTGTTGTTGACTTTTGATGCTTGGTTAAGATGGTGTTCCCACGGTAAAATTACTAATCTTCCTCTTGGAGTTCATAAATATCTTGAAGGAGATAGTTTGAGACTATGCAAGAATCCAGCTTCTTCTTTTTTTGTTTGTTTCTTTGTTTTTTTTTTAATTTTTGAGTAATTTTTAAAATTGTGGTCAGTTTTACATTTATGTTTTTATTTTTTATTTTTATAAAAAATTCCATTTATATTTTACATTTTAAAAAATATTTATATTTTTATATTTACAATGTAAGTAACAGAAGACTTACCACTGACACCATTTTTGAGTGTATAGCTCTGTGGCATTCAGTTCACTCACATGACTGTGCCACCATACCACCACTGAGCTCCAGAACTTAATTTCCCTCAACCAAAACTCCTTACACTAACACCCTTGTCCCCATAATCACCATCGCACTTTCTGTCTCTATGCATATGACTACTCTAAGGACCTTGTAACAAGAGGAACCATAAAATGTGCTTTTTAAAGTCCCACCTACTAATTTTAGCATCCATTGCTGGATTTTGCCCACAATTGTCACTGTGGCATTCTCATGGTGATTTTCTGTTTCTCTCATTCCTCCCACTCATCTGCTTTTGAGACATTAAAATCTTCTGTTGATGCGGACTGGTTGATCAAGTTTATTCTAATCCTTGGAGAGGAAGAATGAGCAGAGAGCATCTCAATGAAGGGAGCCTGCTCCTTGCTCGTGCATCAGGATCAATGACAGGGTTTCCAGATCCCAGAGCAAACTGGAAACGTGGGAGCCCTTGTTAAAAAACTAAGGATTTCAAGATGACAATAGCAGAGCAGTCAACCCAGCACAGAGCCCTTCTGACCCTATACTGCACACCCATGATGCCCACCCTGTGTGCAACCTTCCCTAGCTTCTCAGGACCTCCCCTGCACCGGCTCAGCTCTGAAATCCAAAGGACTTTGGAACCCAAAGTACAAGCAGCTGTGCCCCAGGGCTAGGCATGTCAGAGATCTCAAGGCACTCAGGAGACTAAGATCACTCTCATTCTTTTTAAGTCCCCTCCTCCCCAACCCCGTTCCATTCAGCTGGGAAAGAGACTAACTGCTTCTCTTCAACTAGCTCTGTACTAGGCTAGCAACGCCTCCAACTAGGCTTCAAGTCTAAGGAATTCCAGGGCAGAACTCCCACGGGCCCCCAGTCTCGTACCACGATGGAAGTCAGGTCCTCACTCTCGAAGCGGCTGATGGCCTGGTCCAAGGATTTATACATGGCAGCAGAGATGCGCTGGGTAATGAGTCTGTTCAAGTCGATTGATCTACCCAAAAGCTGCATGGAAGTGACGGGGAGAGAAGTTATTTAAGGTTCTCATAGGCACATGACAACTAAATGCAATGCAACATAAGAAATTGGATTAAAAGCATAAAGAACATTACTGGGCCAAATGGGGACTCTATGCAGAAAACAGTATTGTTAAATATCCTGAGTATGATCATTCTATCTTGATTATGAGATAATACCCTCATTCTTAGGACGTATATCCTGAGGTATTTATGGGTAAAGTGTCATGACATCTGCAACTTACTCTCAAATGGTTAAGAAAAAGAGTTCATATATTTAAAACATAAATATAATTTAATGTTACATATATATGTATTCTTTTAAATTATTTATATATGCTATATTTATTTACTACTTATGTATTTATTTACTATTTATATGCTATTTCATTATATGTTATGTTTATAATATATATTATATACTATTTATATATTTATATACTATTTACCTATATTTTAGACACATACACACACATACACATGCATATTCATATATGGCTCTTGGCTAAGTGTCCGAGGATTATTCCTAACTATTTTATTTTTTGTACTGTATTCATGAGAAAGAAAAAAATATGTATATAAGAGAAAGTAAACCAATTGGGTAAAATATTAATGATCACAAATCTGCCTGTAGAGTATATATATATATATATACATATATATATATATATATATATGTATATATATATATTCATTGTGTTTTTCCTTCAACTCCTGTAAGTTTGAAATATAAGAAGCTGAGAAAAAACAGGGTGCCTCCAGACTGTTGGAAAGGTTCAGGACAAGCTCCGGCACGCCATGCAACGTTGACATCCTAAATTTAGCCATGAGGTCCTTCCCACAACGATCCTGTGCCCCACCTCCATCACCGGAGAGTAGCAGCTCCAGCAGCAAGGGCCTACTGCCGGCCTTTATGGGGATGAGTACACAAGCATGAGAATGCAGGGCTGGATGGAAAATGGAACTTCTGCTAATTCCCACCAGGGCACACCCATGTAGGCATCATCACAGATGCTGTGCAAATAGCAGTAAACATCTACTCGGTACCCGCTGTGGGCACTGCGCTTTACTAGGTGCCCAAAAGGGGTCTTAATTTTTTTTTTCTTTCTATTTCTCTTTTGGGAGATTGTCTACCAACTGACTAAGACCCCCCAGCAGGCACCTTGTACACACCTGAAGCTCTTAGTATTTAATGTTCTATGGCTAATTCTGGCTGCAACAGGAACTGATGGCTGGATTTCCTGAGAGGCCAGAGGGAAAGCACTGAGCTCCTCCTGCTGACAGAGGTGAAGATACGTTCTTCCCTCTCATTATTCTCCACTTCCCTTTGATTTCTCACGGCAATGAAAACGCCCAGGGTTTCCAGGGTAACCCCTTCCTCTGCACCTAGGGCACTTCTCGGCTGTGGCCCTTCACCTGGGTCTGCCCCACAAACCCCGTGCCCCACATCCTGAGCATGGCGGTCACGGCATCAAGGCCGTACCAGCTCCTCGTGGCTGACAGCGGGAATATCTCGTATTTTGCCTGCCTGCCTCACGTGAACATTTTAAAGCAGGAATATGTGTCTGAGCTCCTGGCAGCATTTATTGCCTCTACATCTGGGGTCAAATGTGAACAGAAAGCAACTCCACAAAAACAAACTGATTTCTAGCATGGGCTTGGCGGACACGCTTCATTTTAAAGCCCGAAGCAGCCTGCCTTCGCTTGGACCAGCGTGTGGGCCCTGCTCAGGAAGAGATTTACCTGTTTCTGACCAGCGTGCGGGCCCTGCTCAGGAAGAGATTTACTTGTTTCTGAGCGGCAGCCCCCATGGAAGGAAGTGAACCACGGCTTATGACAAGACAAAGGCTTTAGTGGCCATGACTAGCCAGAGGTGAGCTGCAGGTGGACTGAGAAGCCAGAACATGAACCACAGGATATCAACGCCTCTTTATCGCTTATAAGACTGAGGCTGTGCCACACCTAAGCTCAGAAGTCCACACGGGTGGCATGTGGGGTGGAGAGTATGCGGTCCTGATCTCCAATCTCCCCGCTCACTTCACGGCTACTCTCTAGCCTGTCCCATTTGCCCTCTGGCTTCCTTAACCGTACCTGTACATGTCTCTGTTTCAGCAGTGTTTCATAGCGGTTGGACGGTGGGTATGGAATGATGACTCCATAATTCTTACATTCAGCCCTAAAACGTTTATCCAACAGGACGCTGCAAGGGAGAAAAGTTACGTAAGGCCAGTAAACATGACCGTGGATGGTTTTCAGACACCCAGCCACATCTATTTCCGACCAGAGGGTCTACTCTAGGAAGCGCTAGCTTATGTATTTCAATTACAACTGTTTTTTGCATTAGAGCAAAATGCAGATTTCTTTTTAACCACAAAGCTCAACATGAAGCATTATTTCTAAGTTGAAGACAAGCAACACAGAAGTGGAACCACTTCCCTCTTTTATTCGTTTACCAAAAAAGCAATCGAGTGCATGCTTGTTATATCCCAGGGAATACTCTGGTACCGGGGACACAAAGTTCCCGTCCTCATGGAGCTTATGTCTAGTGAAGAGAAACTAGTAACTGGATAAATAAAGGAATAAAATAGTTTCAAGGAAGAGGAAATAACTGCACAGCATTTACGACTTATCAGGCGCACACCTGCGTGTACACAGTCATTTTTAATCTCATGGCAATCTTCTGTAGATGTACTATTATCACTTTTCATACCGAGATACAGACTGCAGAGTAATAGTGCTCTGAAACTAATAAAATAAGATCATTCAGTGTTTGGAGGTCAGGAAAAGCCTCTCTAAAGCAGTCTGGCTGGATGGACTCCCAAATGCTGAAAATATTAAGATCTGGAGGGGAAGAGTGTTTCTGGCAGATAAAAGAAAAGAAAAGCTGGTCAGTATGCATAAAGGACCAGGCATGCTGGAGACCATGATGCAAAAATGAATTGATAAAATTAACCTGCGGGGGGGGGGGTGTCTAGGTGGCTCTGATCGTTCTGATCGTTAAGTGTCTTCCTTCGTGATCCTGGGGTCCTGGGATCAAACCCTTTTTTGGGCTCCCTGCTCAGTGGGGAGTCTGCTCCTCCTCTCCCTCTTTCCCTTACCTGGCTTGTGCTTTCTCACGCCCTCACTCTTTTAAATAAATAAATAAAATCTTAAAAAAAAAAAAAAGTTAACCTGGGGGCCGGATCACATGGGACGTCAACCACAGTAAAGAAGTTAGATTTTTCTAGATGTCACTGGCAGCCATTGAAGGGCTTTAGGTAGGAAAGTGACGTCATCTGAGCCTACACCATCAGGCAAAGACAGTGGCCACCAGCTACGGGATCTTACCGGGCACCTGCAATGTGGTGGGTCTGGGTGGAGATGTGCTAGCAGTATAAAACACACACTAGATTTTGAAGACTTAGAAAAAAACAAGAAAACTAGCTCTTTAATAATTTGTATATTGATTTCATGTTGAACCCATATTTTAGATATACTAGATTATATAACATATATTACTCAAATTAATTTCACCTATTATTCTTTCCTTTTTAAAATATGACTACTATAAAAAATGTAAAATGACACTTGCGGCTCACATTTGTGGTTCCACTGCATTTCTAATGGACAGCACTGACCTGGATCATTCTTTCCCTGACGTGCTTTCTGGGACTCTCCTCAGCTCTCTCAATCTCGCCCAGCCCCCCATAATTTTGGAAACCACTGATCTTATAGGGAGTAGTACAGATTCAGGGGCATTTTTTCAGATTAGAATATTCTGTAAACTCAGTATGCAAAGACCCAGGGTTTGGCAAGTCTGAGTTTGTGTATACAGCATATTTGAAAGGAGAATCATCTTAGAGACACTGGAAGCCCAGCGCCCTGTTGTAACTGCATCCTATACAACCCAGATACGTGCTAAGTGACTACTTCATGGAGGGCTGTGTAACCTGTGTCTTCCCTGGAAGTACATGCTTTGTGTACTTTCCATCATCAAGAGCTGTTCACTTCACTCAATGTGCATCTGTGTTAACAGAAACTGGTGTGTTCTGACATCAACTCCTATCTGAAGTATGTCACACCAACTCTAGCTGTCAAAGCAAAAGGAAGCAAATGCCCCATGTGGGAAGAAATATAATTTATGACAGTTGAGTAACTATTCTTGACACAACTGGTTTGTACATTGGGTTTCAGGTAAGAAGGGAGATACCTACTTTGAGGTTGTTCTTGACCGGTACTGTTATGGGTTCTTGAAACCCAGGAATTCACTCAATCCACACATACTGGCACTACCAATGAGCCTCCCAACCCATGAAGAGTATCTTACCCCGACTTCTTCACCAGTCTCCTATCTGGCCTTTATATACCCATTCTTGCTCAGGACAGCCTTTCTAGTTCGTCACCCCAACGTCTAATTCTGGTTTAACTGTCATAGATTCACAGATTACCATGAATGTTTCCTTCGTGGGAAGCACGCAACCTCACTTTCGTTGTGCTCTGATGGGTTTGTATTAATGTCTGATATCCCTCCTAAACTGTAAGCTCCATGAGAGGCAGCACCAAACCTGCCTATTTTCCTCTCTTCTGTATTTTATCACCCAGTCCAGGCCCACAGAATCGCCCACAGGATCGCTCAGTGGCTAAAGAAGGAGAGAGGATTTATGACAGGAAACCATGTCTCACGGGGGGCCGGCTGAGAACGCTTGCTGCTCACAGCCCCGGGACCCTCGTACCTGCCAGCCATGGCTTTGTAGTAGGCGAAGATCTGGTCCGCCAGCTTGTAGACAAACTGATCAAAGCACAGGTTCACCTGGGGACAGGGAAGCAGGAACGTCAGCTGTGCGTGTCTAGCTTACATTATACGTGAGACGCAAGGGGATTGCTGGGTGGTATTGTGTGCTGTGGGGCAAGACACTTTGAATAGAAAAAAAAAAAAAAGATTCCGGAGTTAAGTAAGTTAAGAGGTTTGGTCCCTCACTTTCAAGGCCCTTAGGCAAAGAGAAGGCAAAGTCCAAAGAGCTGTTGGGGAATAGCCCTCCTCGGGGAAGCAAGATGGCTCTTCATACCCTGTATTCGCTCACATCCTTCCACCCATCCTCTCTCCTGCTGGACTTCCTCGCCTTTCCCTTTCACTCTATTTGCCCTTGCTTGACCAAGGAAGAATCGGATGTCCTTGGAAACGGAAAAATCTCTTTTTTCCAAACTTAAAGTTTCATTAAAAACGTTTGGTTCTTAATGAATACAGGATGCTTGTGCCATTTCAGCGACTTGTCACATCGGTGGCAGACCATGAGGCTTGGGTGAGACGTTCATGTCGGACATAGGATCAAAACGAAACCGTCCACAGAGGGCAAGAAGCAGCCAAGGCTGGGGCTTCGATGAGCCGGGGCTGCGTGGGTGCGGGGCGCCGTGGGACTGCCCAACGGAGCCCATTTAGGTGACTGATCTTCCAAATTCTCAGCTCCAGAAAGTTAATTCTTTATCTGAGGGGCTCCTGTATCTCTGATTTTACACCCCAGATGTTATTCTGAACATGCAACCCAGAGCTATGTGCAGCTCTGCCCTCATCTGCAGGGAACCAAGGCCTCTGCTCTGGACTTTGTGCTTCAAGGGTCCCCACTGGGCCATCCTCCAATTGAAGAACCTACCGAGTCAAGGTGGGGGTGCCCACTCATACCCTAAGCCTTGAGAGTCCTTGCCCCAGAAGCCCAAGCCCCTTCCAGGCCTGTCTGCTATTCTACCTGGGATCACCCCTGAGGGTGGACCCCATGGCAGGTGTCAGGAGTTAGCTCAGGGGCCACGGTTTGTGGGCAGCGGTGGCAGCCACAGCTTGGCTATCCACACCCATGCACACGAAGCCCTTTGTCACGCAGGATAGAGTTGGGGGATAGAAAGAGAAAGGGGGCAGGCCACAAGTTGGGGATCTCAATGTGTACTTTGGCCACATGCCCTCGAAATATTACCCAGGGCCTGCCTGATTGTGTGCTTTCTTTCCATTTATTTTAAAAATCTTACTTGGCCACATGACACTCTAGATCTGTTTTGTTTTTCACCTGCTGGAGAACACAAGTATATAAGATCATGTCAGAACATGAAGTTGTCAGAGCTGAGATGAAACCCATTCACTGGTCTCCTGGAATCTCTCTTCCCAACTCTGTGCTTGGGAGAAGAGATCTGTATCGGGGCCCATGAAGATCTTTAACTCCCATAGAAATCGGAGGCTAGAGAAAGCAAGCAGCATCTCTACTAGATCTCCTTTGAGATACATAAGCTGTCAGACTAAATTGGTGGCGAAACGTTCATGTCTTTACTTTATAAACAAGAATGTGGGGCGTCTGGGTGGCTCAGTGGGTTAAGCCTCTGCCTTCAGCTCAGGTCATGATCTCAGGGTCCTGGGATCAAGCCCTGCATCAGGCTCTCTGCTCAGTAGGGAGCCTGCTTCCCTTCCTCTCTCTCTGCCTGTCTCTCTGTGTACTTGTGATCTCTCTCGAATAAGTAAATATTTTTTATTAAAAAAAAAAAAAAGAAAGAAAGAATGTCATGAATTTCTATGACATTTTCACCTAATGGGCCTCAGTCTGTGTTTATATAGTCCCATGCAGTTAAGCCGAACCAAGACTACCAACCCAGTTCCCAGAAGGCAAGACTGAGAAAGTTTGGTAGCCATCACTACTATTGGCCTCGTGCTTCTGGTCCTTGCACGTGGCAGGGTTGTACTTCCTTGCTCCTCTCTGAAAAGGAGGTGTGGTCATGAGACTTGCTTTGACCAATGACATGTGTCATTTCTAGGTGGAAGCTTTAAGTACCAAGAACACCTCCCCCTGCCACGGCAATTAGTGAATGTTCCATGTGGGTCCTGACTTGAAGACTATATGGACCAGAGTCCCCAACCAACCCATAATGGAGAAATAAGCCTTTGATTTCAAGGTACTAAGAACTTGTGATTATTTGTTACTGCAGCATAACCTAGCTTATCCTGACCATCAGAGAAATAAAGCTACTGAGTGACTCTCTAATAAACAGCTTATAGTTGGAAGGATGGTTTCTTCAGTCCTAGTAGGACTAGCCAGTGACACCCTAAGCTGTGTGACCTTGGCATAACAATAACTGACCACTTCAAGTCTAAGACTTATTACCTGTAAAACAGATAATAGCATACTCCTCTTTAAATGGCTGTAAAGGTTATTGAAAAAGTCTCTCTCTACCATGGTTATCCTTGCACCTGGCAAGTTGTAAATGTATAAAAACTGATACATGATATTGCTGTTGTTATTATTATTAGCCAAATAATTCAACCATAAAAGACCTATTAGAAAATTAATTTTACTCATGTAGTTCCATCATCTGCTGTCCCTTAATACATTTGAAAAAAGAAAGACCATCCTCTTGGTCTGGGTCCTTTTTGATGATCATTATTTGCAAAGACCACCCTCCGTGTAGTGAATGATATTATAATAGCTCTGCATGGGGACAGGTGGCAGCTCATCTGTGGTGAGCACAGCAGGATACACAGAGTTGTAGAATCACTGTGTTGTACACCTGAGACTAATGTAGCATTTGTGTCAACCGTATTGTAATCTTAAAGAAAAAGTCATAAAAAGAGATCACTCTCCAGAACCAGTCACTGATCCCGCACTGCTGCAGTCTGAATGTGTGTGTTCCCCCAAAATTCATATGTTGAGATTCTAATCCCCCAAAGTGAGGGTATTAGATGATGAAGCCTTTGGGAGGTGATTAGGTCATGAGGGTAGAGCCTTCCTGAATGGGATTAGTGCTTTATAAGAGAGAGACCCGGGGCACCTGCGTGGCTCTGTCGGTTAAGTGTCCAAGAGATTGGGTGTGGTGAGAACAAGCCCCACACTGTGCTCTACGCTCGGCGTGGAGTCTGCTCGAGATGTTCTCCCTCGACCCCTCCCTCCAGTTGTGTGCATGCGCTCTTTCTCTCTCTCTAAAATAAATAAACAAATAAAATCTTTAAAAAAAGAATGGAAAAAAAATTAAAAAAAAAAAAGAAAAAAGAATGAGAGTGAGGGCACCTGGATGGCTCAGTGGGTTAAAGCCTCTGCCTTCAGCTCAGGTCATGATCCCAGGGTCCTGGGATCGAGCCCTGCATTGGGCTCTCTGCTCAGCAGGGAGCCTGCTTTCCTTCCTCTCTCTCTGCCTGCCTCTTTGCCTACTTGTGATCTCTGTCTGTCAAATAAATAAATAAAAATCTTAAAAAAAAAAAAATGAGAGCGAGACTGCCAAGAGCTCCCACACCCCTTCCACTATGCAAGGACTATGAGAAGAAGTCTGTGACCCAGAAAGTTGCCCTCACCCAACAGTGCTGGCTCCCTGATCTAGACTTCTACCCTCTACAACAGTGAGAAACACATTTCTGCTGTTTATAAACCACTCGGTCTGGGGTAATTTGGTACAGCAGCCTTCGAGTGGACTAAGACAACCCACTTTGTGCTGATAGCTACAGATTTAAAAAGTCCGGACTCTCGGAATAAGATTACAGGAACACAAGAAGCATATCACTTGCCTCGGCTTCAATCTCATCGTACAGGAACTGCTTTTTAAACTTGGTCAGAGCATAGTAGGCGCTGTCATTGTACAGGTCCAAGGGGTAGAGGACGTACCTGAAGAGAGAAAAGCAGAGGCCAGCAGCTTACGAATCTCTCCAAAGGCAAGCCAACTGATGCAGCTTGGGAAACACAGAGGGTTGGGTGAACATGGGAACAAGCTTGGGGTTGGGAAGAGAGAGCCTCCCAGCACTTGGGATGTTTCCAGGCTGCCTCAGGAATGCCTTACTTTACAGTCTGCCTGTAGAATTTGAACATTCATGATGTTAATAAATCCAAGGCCTGAAAAAATGAGTCTGGGACCAAAAGAATTGAGGTGGCAGTTAAGGACATTAGCTTCCTGGTCCCCAGAGATGACTATCCTCCAAGCACAGCTGCTTTGAGATGGATAGAACCCAGGAAGGGCAGCTGGGCCGGTACAATCCTGAGCCTATCTGCAAGGCTGAGTCAAATCTAGTGTGACCTGATCCTTGGGATGAGCGTTCTCCCTAGAAGGGCACACTGCCTAATCTGGAAAGTTCTGGAAAGAACAGAGCTGTGAGGCAAATTACTCTCCATCTGCACCCTGGGAACCTCCTTGCGGACCCAAGCCTGCCTCTTACTCCATCATGGAAGGTTCTTTGGTTTCCAGGATATGGTCTGTTAGAATCCAGGGCATGGACATTTCAATTGGGAACTGGATTCGCCGGCCCATGGTTAACTCCAGGAAGAATTCTCGGAACCAGAGCTGAGAGAGGTCACAACACTGCTGCAGGGCTTCTGAAAGCATAAAGGAGAGAGTCGTGGCTTATACACAGAAGCACCAAAAGATCTTTGCTCTTATTGTTATTAACTTGTTCTTACTGCTTTTTTGTTCTTACCCCTACACTACTACACAGCAGGTGCTCATTAAGTACGACTTGATCAGTAGGTCCCACTTGCTTGTACCTGGAGGTCAGTCTAATACCTATTTAGAAAACAGCATTTATTAAGCTCATGGTAGCAGCCCCAGGCAGGAGGAGAGCAGTGATGTTTTAGAAATGTAGAGGCGCCCGCAATCTCCACAATCCCCGTACAAGGTCATCCTAAAAACCCACAGTGAGGCCTCCTTGTACATGGTAATTCTGGCTTCTATCCGCTTAGGAGCCTTGGAGGGCCCTGGTCTGCATTCTGATGGAGAAGTTCTCAGTAACGACAGACGCATTATCCCTTCCACGGCCCTGGATACTGCTCTCCGCACGCCCCCCGCCCCCCTTGCCCAGTCGTCCTGCTAACAGGGACACAGGAAACGGGACACAGGGCTGGGTGTAGCCTAGAAGCCTCTTTTGCTACAAGCAGCAAGACTAATCAGCTCAAAGCTACTGCTCAGAAACAAAAGACTGACCAAATGCCTGGTCATTCCGGGTGTGCTGCTGATTTTAATAAAGTCCTTAGTAGAGGGGACTAAGACCAGACAAATTTAACAGAGTCTGGCCTTTCCAAGACCACCAGAAAGGGTGCATTTTTTTTTTTAATCTCGGTAGCAAAATGTGCCTCTTTTGATCAATGACTACGTTTTTTGGGTTTGTTGTTGCTTGTTTGTTTGTGTTCTTTTACAACTTTTGGTCCAAAGCCTTAGTGGGTCTGGGACCTGAGACCCTCATCCTCTCCCCACTGCCTGGACACGGTGACTCACCACTGATATTGAGCAGGTGCGTGAAGAAGAAGGACTGCTTGTGGAAGTCCTCTATGGCGAGGACGATGGGTCCATCAAGGCTGCTTCTCAGCGTCTTCTTGGAGCCACTTTTGTCTGCGATGAGTGATTCGAGCATGGTCCGCACCATGTACAGCTTGAAAAAGAAAGTAAGACGAGAAGATCAGGGGCTGGCCCTCCACCCTGGGGTAAAGGTCTCTGAGCTGTATTTATGTTTTTCTGTTTTCCTGCAGATGTCTGCTCTTAAAAAGCACTGTCTTAAGGAAGCACCAGTTTAGGGTTGGAGAAGTGAATCTGGAACATGTAAACCCTCAGGAGGGAGACTGGCCAGCCCAGGAAGGAAAGTCTGCCCAGGGCCTGATACTAGGTCATTCAAGGCCTAGGTTTTTGCCCATTCTGCTTGGCCAAGGGCGTGGGCATCAGAGGAGAACCCCAGTTCACATCACTCTGGAGTCAGTCTCTGCTTTACTGGTTGGCTGGGTGGCACCATGGGTTGAGCCCTGGACTTGGGTCGAGGGCCAGGCACTGCTACTGTCTTGCTGTGTGATCTTGGGCAACAAAGTCCCAATTTGGGCCTCAGTTTTCTTATCTGCTAACATGACGGGTTGCACCAGATGCTTTCTCAAACCAGGCCCTTCCAGCTCTAATATTTTGAGGAACTGCGAAATGCCATTTGATCAGAGCAAGCCCCCCACCCCACCACCTCAAGCTCTTGATCCTTAGCACTCTGAATCCATTGCTGAGGATGGCGCCCTCTGGTGGCGCCAGCTGCATCGCACAGCCAACCAAAATCCTGGGTGGAAAGCGGGTGGTGAAGACAGGTACTTACACAGGAGGTCTACTAGACAACCAACTCCCACTTACAGAGGGCCTTAAGTGCAAAGGGTGCAAGTGCTAATCTAGATCTTTCCACATCATATGCCTTTGAATCTTAGGGCTGGAAGGGGCCTTGAGGAGCCAGGCTAGTCCATTCCTGCTGCCTCCTGGAGAAGTGTACCCCAACCAACCCAGCCAGGCGGTGTTATACCAGGGATCGGCAGCCTCTTCGGCCCTGTGTGCCACCAGTGGGGTGAAACAAAGCCCGCGGGGACCACTGGCAGGCCTAAGACATAGATAGGAGAAAGGAGGGGGGATGGGAGGGCAGGAGAGACAGGGAAGAGGGAGAGAGAAAAGAGAGAGAGAGAGAGAGAAAAGCAAGAGGTATTGTATACGGTGGGAAAGCCGCCGCGAGTGCCAGGGGCCACTTGCCGACCACCTCTCAGAAGCTCCAACCTCCCTCTGCCACCACATCTGCCCTGGCTGCCTCCAGATCTCCTCCAGGACTGTCCCCACCATGAGCCAGGCCCCGGGCTGGGGGGGCGCAGCCACAGAGGGAAGGGGCACAATGCCCCTACCGCAGCACTTCCCGTGACGGTCCGCGAGCTAGCACGGTGGCCGGTCCACCCTCGCCAGCCCCATGGAGGGGCGGGCCTGATCATCCCTCTGCACTGAGAAGCACCGTTCTTATGATGGCCTTGGGAGTTATCCAGAAAAGGATTCCTCAAGTACAGTCCATGTGGGATTGATGGATTTGTATCGAATTCTATTTGAAAATCCATCCTCTCGCCACCTACTTCTACTGAACAGGGCGTCAGCCAACATCCCAGCTGGGCTAGGTGCCCCTGTCTACTGTTCTCGGAAGGCCCTCAAGGAGCCCCGGGGTGGGAGTCAGGAGACCTGGGTTCTTGTCCCACCTCCACCTGTGACTCGCCTTGTGACTTAGACAAGTCACTTCCCCTCTCTGGACCTCAGTTTCCCCATCTGTAAAACAGGGAGGATACTGGGACTCACTTGTCTCTAAGGGCTCTTCCAACTCTGACTGTTGGGGTCTACCCGATGCACCCGTGCCACCTCACAGGATTCGGCGGTGGGGGGGGGGGGTTAACTCCTGGTCACACTCCCCTCTCAGACCACCTGTGTAGACATCCTTCCACTCCTCTGCTCCTCTCCCTCCGTCTCTGCCTGTTTGGCCCTTCGTCTCATCCTCCTTTCCTGTTTCCCTTCTGCCTTGTCTGTGTCTCCCTCACTCATGTCTTGGGACTTACAGACACACCCAAAAGCCCTGCTTAGCCCCTCCAGGATATTCTAGGCTGGAGAGGCCTCTGGTCCTGAACATTACACAGAAGTGTTTATAGAAGCTTCCTTGGGATTTCCAAGGCCAACAAGTTCAGTGCACACTGGCCCACAGGCTCTGAAGCCAAGGGAAGTTACGGTGCTGAGAAGCAGTCCTGCCCAATCCCTCCTCCCCAGACACAGACACAGACACACACACACACACACACATACACACACACACATAGAAGGGGGGTGGTGAGCTCAGACAGCTTATCTCAGATGGTTCAGATTCATGGCTGCAGAGCTGAGACTGGCTGAAAGGTCAAGTCAAGGGGGAGCTCCTGTAACACCCCTGAACATTTGATGGACCCTTACGCTTTTTTTCTAATACCTCAAAAAGCCTACCAGGAGTTGCTTATCCTTAAGGAAGTGACAAGGATTCAACCAAGATGCCCAGATTCTTTTTGACTTGTGTGCGTGTGTGTGTGTGTGTGTGTGTGTAATTTAATGACTACTCTGGGTAAATCACAGGCGACCTCTTGTTCAGAAGCTTCGCTTAGCCACTCTGAATATCTCCGATTACTAGGCTTTCTCTAAGGGGTCAGGCTTCTGATATTTGTGCATTTGAGGGGATAATAGTAATAATGTTTGGTCGGGAACATGATCTCCTTCAAATTTTTCACCAAATGGAGATGATAATCAGAGTACAGAGAGATCACGGCACTTGCCCAAGATCACACAGCACGTCAGAGGCTGAGCTCCTGAGTTCCCAAGCTAGAATGTCAATGCAGGGTGAGGGGGCCCGGGTTCCATGAAGAGGGACAGCATAGGTAGGTGCATACAGAGTCTACTGGAAACTCCTCCTATGCTTTGAAGCCTATACTTCACAGGGCTAGGAGAGAGCCAGTCCTGGTATGACCCCCATTTGCCAGATTAGACAACTGAGGCACAAAGAGACTGTACAGCGTGCCTGAGGTCACATGGGTTTCTAGGACTAGAATCCAGGTCTCCTGAATCTTAAGCTGGTAGTCCTCCCTCCTGAATTAAAACAAGATGGCAGAGTAAGACTAGCACGGCTGGGGACCCTGCCCTCCTGCCTGAAATCCCCTGCCCCTGAACTACCATGGCTGGCCTCAGAGCCACTTACCTGTGTGCTGGAGGGCCCCACAGCACGCCGGGGCACCTTGATGTCAAATCCCCCCTTGGGATCCTTCTCCCCTCTCAAACACGGGTCATTGGGGGGCTCTCGGCCCCCTTCCCAGTCACAGATGGTTTTTCGAATTGCCTGCAGGACACTGGGAAGGAAGAACCGATACTCAGACCTGGCTTTAGCATTGGAAGGAGGCCCTGCAACCCTGTTGCTGGAGTCTGTGATGGCCCAGGACACCCTGTCTTAGAATTCCTGGGCACTGTGGAAGTACGCTCATTCCTGCCCCCCGCCCCCCTGCCAAGAGGTTCTGGTTTCCCAGGCTTGAGCCACGGTCCACAAGTCTGCTCTTCAATAAGCACCACAGGCGACTCTGATGCCCACTGGCTATTTTTCCTTCTCATTACAGGGGAATTTCATTAGTCCAATTACATTTCCGTATGATTGAAGTTTTAATAATAGCTTACATTTGTTGCATACTTACTCTGTGCTGCCGTGTGCTTAGGTCAACACGATGATTACCTCAATTTATCATACCAACAGCCAATGAAGTTAAGTACCATTATATTCCACATTTCACAAATGAGGAAAACTGAGGTTCAGAGAAACTATGTCACTTGATTAAGTGCACACAGCTAGTGATGGTACAGACTTCAACCCCAGAGCCTGAGGCTTGATTCATTTCAAATGTCTGATCTCCTAAGGAGGCCTCCTAGAACTTGCTGGAACTTGCTAGAGAGGTATGTGTGTGTACAGAGGTGGTGCTCAAGCTAACAGAGCCAAGAACTTCCCCTGTGGTCTGGACCTAGTACCTCTGATTTTTGATGTGACCCCTGGAAAGGGCCGTCTGAAGACCCACCTGATAAGAACGTTCTTCTTCTTCCGCACTGCCTGTCTCAGGGGCTCACGCAGAGTCACCTGGGCGAAGTCCTGCAGGGCCGCGTAGATGGTGTTCCTGATGGCCTGGTTGAAGACACTCTCCATCCTGCCCATGAGGACCTGGAGGCCTTTGATCATGGCGATCACCTGGCCGGGCACAGATCAAGGTCAGTCTCACTGGGCCTCAGCTTACCTATCTGTCTAGCACCCTGCACCACAGTACAGGAAGGGTGCTAAGTGAGATGTCCAGAAGCGAGAGGCCAGCGCCATTCAAAATGCCAGTTCACAGCGAGGTGAGAGACGTGTGCCAGAATGGAGAGGAGCACTCTGCTTCCTGCATCAGACAAGTCCTGCCACAAGCAGAGATGTCAGCTAAATGGGACCGTGACCTTCACGATGCGGTGGACGTCCACTCTGACACCAGTTCCCCATCTTACTGCTAATGGCTGACCAACAGCAGCCAGTTCATGGTTCTCTGATTTCCAGAGACCTCTCTACCTACCATGCACCCACAGACTGTGTCAAATAGACCTTTGTTTGACCATAATATTTTCTATAGAATTTTTACAATCTTTGCCTTTGAAATAACTTGGCCATTTGCTGCTTGAGTCCAGAGAGCTTCCTCCTGTGACATAAAATCTCTACAGAAGTCTCAAGTGAGGGGAAGCCTCTGCCCTTCTGTTTGCCGCTTCCCTAGTCCCTTCACCTGCTCCCTGGGCTGCAGACATGGGGAGACACGTATTTGGGATGAGTGTATCCTGGCCCGCCTTGGTGTGCGCATATATCTTCTCTCCTGAGTTCCTCTCTTCTCTGAGCAATTACTCCTCCCTCCCTGTCCCGAGGAAGAGAGGCATGTGTTTCTGCCATTGCTTTGTCGGTTTCCCAGTAGGTAAGTTTAATGGGGTGGAGGAGGAATAAGAAGTCTTGGGTGGCCTTGGGTACAAGCCACATCCCTAGTCTAGCTTCCCCAGCAACAAGCCTGAGCCTTTGGCCCCTATCAGCCACAAGTGTTAATATCTAGGGTGATTCAGAATCAGAGGGTGTAGCGCAAACCATGTCAGCCCCCGACATGATGGGTCAGGTCTGATGACGTGACAGCAGGTCCTCATGATGATGTCTCAGACTCCCAGGCTCTGCTCTGGACTCTCAGTGCACAGGGGTAAGGCCCAGAGACGCCCTGCATGCCCTATGCCCCCTGCTTGGGCCTATAGTGAGCCATCAGAATATTTTTGTTGAAAAGGAATGAATAAGGCAATAAATGAGTTTACATGCTAAGACGTTTTCTTCCTCTAAACCTTAAAGGAATAATAGAACATATATCTGAGTCAGAGGAAAGGGTGAGAACAAAGTTCAGGCGGTGAGGATTTTCATTAGAACAATAAATATAGTGGTTTTGCTAGAGGGAAGCTTTAGTGCAGAGAGATAATGGGACAGAATCTTAAGGGAAAATTACATCACAAAAGTATCTGGGTTTCTGGCTAGAGACGGTAACTAGGAAATAATGAGACAAAGGAAGAGATAATGGAGATGTTTCAGAATATTTCCAAACACAGCAGAGTGTACAGATCTGTTACACCTAAGGGAAAATCTTTGCAACTCTGGGCAATGCAGAGATTTCCTAGCTAGAACACAAAAAGCACAAACCATAAAATAGCTGATAAGTCGGACTTTATCAAAATTAACAACAGCTGTTCTTCAAAATGTACCCCCCCCAAGAAAATGAAAAGACAAAGCCACTAATTCAAAAAAATAGTTACAACATATATATGACTAGAGACTTGTATTTGCAACAAAGATTCTCATAATTCAATACAAAGAAGACAGAAACCCGATTTTAAAAATGGGCAAAAGATTTCAGAAGACAGGATTTCTCAGGGAAGATCGATGAGTGGCCAATAAGCACATGCAAAGATGCCCAATGTCATCGGTCTTCAGGGAAAGGCAAGTTCAAACCTCAACTCAACAGCCACTCAAATGACTAAAGTTAATAAAATTAACCATGTCAAGGAGTGGGAGGGTGTGGAGCAAAAGCACTCTCAGATACAGTCGGCAGAAACATGAAACGGCACATGCGTTTTGGAAAACCGCTGGGCAGTTCCTTAAAAAGTTAAGCATTCACCGACCATACAACCACTCTGAGAGAAAGAAAAACCTGTATCGACAGGAAGACTGGCTCAAATCCTTAAAGCGACTTCAGTCATACTGGCCGAAAGGTGGAAATGCCCGATGTTTATCAACAGCTGAATGGGTAAGCAAATCACAGTATGTATCCATACAACAGAATACTACTCAACAAGAAAAATAAACAAACGACTGATACACAGAACAACGAGGATAAAACTCAAAATTATGGTGGTGAGTAAAAGAAGCCAAGCACAAAAAAAAATACCAACCAAACAAAAGGATAAGAGATATGGTAATAAAAGAAAGTGAGCAACACAAAGTCTTTAAGGGGAGATGGAAATGTTCTGCATCTTTTTTTTTTTTAAAGGGAATGCTCTGTGAATTTGTGTGTCATCCTTGCAGAGGGGCCACGTTAGCCTTCTCTGTGCTGTTCCCATTTTAATACCCATGCCGTCAAAGCAAGCACAGAAGGTTCTGCATCTAATATTTGTGGTTTCACAGGTGTGTATACAATAGTCAAAACTCTTGGCATTATATGCTTTAAGTGGATACATTTATTGACTATAAATTATACCTCAATAAAGATAATAAAAATAGCGTACTATTCTCATGAAGATTTTGCACACATGGCACAAGAATGAGGTCTTCTAAAAGGAACATTCAGAGGACAAGACAGAGCTTCTGGACATTAAAAATATAATAGGCACAATGAAAAATACTAATAGAGTAGAGAGTGGAACTTCAGGAAACATCCCACAAAGCAGAACAGAACTAAGCGATGGACAAAAGACAGAAAAGATAAGAAAATGAGACACTAAATCCTGGGGGTCCAACATGTGACGGCTCATCTGGTCTTGGTTTCCACCTGTAGTTCTTTGATCATTCATCAATCTGGACATTTTTCTTATCTCTTTTAGCCATTGGTTTGTCCGTGTTTTCTGCTGTTGGTTTCCCTTTGCCCATTTTTCTAGTGGAGTGAGTGCTTTCCCTTGGATTCTTAGGAACAGAATGAGTTTCTAATCATTTTTGAATGGGAAGTTGTTGTTTTTTTGGTTTTTGTTTTTTTTAAAGATTGATTTATTTAAAAGAGAAAGAGAGCACAAGCAGGAGCAGGAGAGCAAGAGGGAGAGAGAACCTCAAGCAGACTCTGCCCTGAGCATGGAGCCCAACGCAGGGCTCCATCCTACCACCCAGAGGTCATGACCTGTGCCGACACCAAGAACGGGTTGCTTAAGCCACTGCAACACTCAGGTACCCGTGAAGGGTCACTTTTGAAGAGATGAATTCAGGTGGGAGGGGGAGGACAGGGGAGCATAGGCACCCGGGAGGACCATGGTTGCCACCCTGCTCAGAAGCACTCCTGGAGCCACCAGGTTCGACACCAAGCAGCAGCCTCAGGGTGGGAGCAGGGAGGCAAGGGGTCAGCACCCACCTCGACGAAGGCGAACTTCTCCTCGCTGGTATAGTTGTAGCGTGTGGCTCTCTCATACTCCTCCGCCGTGCCAGGGCAATCCTTGTTGCAGAACTTGTCCGTGGGGTGAACCAGCTTCCAGGAGTACTGGGGAGAGAGGGAAAACCCAAACTCCATCAGCGGATGAAGGGAAAAACCAAACGTGCTGTGTCCATGCAGGGGAGTATGACTTGGTCATAAAAGGGAATGAAGTTCTGATTCATGCTCTAACACAGATCCTGGTTGAAGGCATGAAGTGAAAGAAGCCAGACGCAAATAGCCATATAGTATATGATCCTACTTGTGGGAAACATCCAAAAGAGGGAAATCTTTAGAGACAGAGACAGATTGCTCAGGGCTGTGGGGATCGGAAATGGGGGCTGATTACACAGGGTTTCTTTTGGAACTGATAAAAAGATTCTAAATTTGACTATGGTTGCACAATTCTGGAAATGTACTAAAAACCAATGAATCTACATTTTCAATGCCTGAATGGTATGGTGTGCAAATTGTATCTCAATAAGGCTGTTAAAAGAAGAGTGCTGGGACAAGGCAGGGGCAGACAAGGGTCCTTGTGAACAAAGGTCAGTCTGGAGGGTTCGGGGAGGGCAGGCCCTCTGCCTGCAGGACACCTACCACCTCCATGACATGGGCGCTCCACTTGGATAAAAGCTGCAGGCCCCGCAGGGCCAGGTCGAAAAGCTCTCGGTATTCCTCGTCTGACTTCTGGCTGTCCAGTCCGGAGCCTGTCACCACCTGCGAACATGTGCCGTCACCCTCACCATGGACACGCCTGGCCCTTTTAGACGTTATTTCTCTGATTCCCCCAAGAATGATATAAGGGAGGTGCTACTGTTATACCCCCTGGAGAGACAAACTGAGGTTCAGACAAGTTCTTTGTTGAAGGCCACATGGCTTGTCCATGGTTGAGGACTTAAACTCAGATGGTGTGACCCATAGCCCCACTCAGAACTACCCTGCAGGGCTGCGGCTTTCAAATTCTTTCAACTGCAAATACAGTAGGAAGTGCACACCACATAGTGACTCAGGAACACATACCTGCCTAGAGATCCTAAATATAAATATAAATGTAAATATATACCAACTCTGTTCATATAGCTACTTTATTCTTAACACATGAGAATTCCTCTGATGGGCTAGTCCATGTCATACAAAATGCCCATCATAAGTCACTGAATTAACTGCACAACTCTTTAATTAGATACGACCCACCAGCTGAAAAGTGCTGAAGACTAACATCTATCTGGCTGTGCACTCTTCTGTAAGGCAATACAGATGTATGCAGGTGTGTATGTGTAAGTACTTGCACATCCGTACACACGTATCGAGTCAGTCCTCGTTATTGCTGAGTTCTGTAGTTGTGAATTTGCCTACTCCCTGAAATGTATTTGTAATCTCCAAGTCAGTACTTGCAGTCCCTTTACTGGTCATTTGCAGGTACGTGCAGAGTGGTGACAATTCTGAGTCATGTCCAGTGGAGGCTGAACACGGCGACTCTGTGCTTTCTCGTTTCAGTGACACTACTGTATATATATGGTTCATTTAATGCCATGTTTTCCACATTGTACTTTTTACTGGTGATTTCACTATTTAAAATGGCCCCAAGAGTATACTAAAGTTCAGTGTAGTAATCTTAACTGCAAATAAGGCTATGACATGCCTTAGGGGAAAAGCACCTCTTTCAGATAAGCTTTGTTTGCATGTTAAATTATAGTATTGTTGCATGTGAGTTAATGTCCGTAAATCAACAATATATATTACAAATGGCATCTTTAAATGGAAATGCACAGAAAACAAGGTTATATATTCATCAGCCTATGAAAATGTCATGACCAGAGGAACTTAACTCTGTACTTCCTTTGGGAGGAATTGTTCCGTATTTGCTGATCCAGGGTTCATGCCCACTTTTCAGAATACAATTACTGCAAATAACGGGACTTGTTTGTGGATACACATGCATAAAATGTACAACTTAAAAAAACCTTGACGTCAACTTCGCTCTTACATCACACCAAGACTTGACAAGGATGAAGGAGGCCTGGCTTTGAAATTATTCCCATTGGTTTAGTTCAGATGATTGTGGCATGTGGTCAAGAAAGCCGAAGGGTGGGGCTGGACCTCGGTCCATGTCTTCCAGGAGCCCTCATAAGAATATGGGCCACCTGTCTAACGACCACACTGTGTGCACGTGTCTGACTGTCCTCATTTCAACTATGCTGCCCTTCGATCAAAGACCTTTTCAGAGTTTGGGTTCGGAAAGCATGCGCACTATGGCTGCCAGCCACACGGTGGAAGCAGTGAGCAAACAGTCATCCAGGTTCAAATCAGGGACCATGTTTATCAAACCAACATACACATTTAATAGAAAGGTATATATGGGCAGAGTCCAGGAGGATAGATAAACCCAAATATTAATCACAGTTGGTTCTGGCTGGTCAAATTTTACATGGTTGATTTCCCTCCTTTGCATATCTGTAGTTTTTCTGAGGTTTGTGCATTGACTATATTTCCATATTAAAAAAAAAAAAAGAAAGAAAAACATAACACCAGTAAAAATGTAATTGGTGGGATTACAAGAGATTTTCCACGCTTCTTCTGTCCCTAATTGTATTTTCTGATGTGTTACAAGTATAATTATTGTGGAGTTTTAAAACACTCCATGCTTTGAGCAAGTGTTCAGAACTGTTTCTCTTGCCATCCAGGGTGAAAATGGCTGGGATCATGTGCAGATGAACCACATTACTGGGCCACTGTTATCTGCTGTGCAGGATGCATTTTCCATGCATCCTACTGTTTTAGCCTCTCAGTGAACCTTTCCAGACACTATTATCCCATTTTACAGATAAGGAAACTGAGGTTCAGAGATTGTGAATAACTTGTGAAGGTCAGTGGCAGAACCAGTTCTGTCTAGCTCTAAAACCCATGCCCTTGGCCCCTTTGCCTTCTTGCCTCCGATATGTATGGCCTCACTCCTGCTCTCTTTCATCCTTGGGATCATTTCCTTTCTGGCCAGTCATTGCCCCTTCACACCCTGAGCCCCCACTGGGCTCCCTCTCAGCAGGCAGGGCGAGCTTACCTCACTGTTGCTGTAGCGAGCAAGTTCGGAGATGAAGCGGATGTGGTCATCCCGGATCTGAACCATCTGCTCGCAGATGTTGTACTGGGGACTGATGCTGCTCTGGGTACACGTCCACCTGGGCAGAAAATCACATGGTTGGAGAAGGTCCTGGCCCGACGTGCCACAGTGGGATAGGCTCCTTGCACTTGCTAGTTGTTCTTGGTGCTCAGCCAAATGTGGCTGGCTGCCCTGGGTGGACCCAGCACGTGTCCCAGTCACCAAAAGACAGCCTGCCACAGGCTGAGCAGAATAGTCTTCTTTCTCCTCTAAAACCTAATCAGGGGCTTTCCCAGGTAACTTGTATCCATAGTACTTACCAGTTATACGAATGAGGAGCCTCTCTAGGGCTACAGAGAGCTGGAAACTGAGCAAAGAAAAGGCCAGGTGGGCAACCTCCCCGGGCCTGCCTACCGACTGTCAGCATGGACATCCTGAGACTGAAGCTAGCTTTGTTGGGGCCGTTAGGATGGGACTGGGGAGGCTCACAGTGATCGGGCAACATGAAAGGACTCCACGTGATGGATACCATGTGTTCTGAGAGGTACTGCTGGCATGGTCTCCCTCCTTCCCTCTCTCTCTCCCCCCACCACCTTCTTGCTCCCCTTGCCCCTCCCCTTTCTCCTTTGGAAAGATATCATTGGGAAAACCATCCTAAAATGGGGAGGAAATCAATGAGTGAAAGACTTTACTTCCTCCCCTCCTCCCCCCACAAAAAGACAGGCCCCTTCACCGCCTTCGGTCATCTGGTGCTGGGTGACCCAGGAGACAGACTAAGCATGGGCACCAAACAAGACAGATGAACATTCTGGAAAAAATTTAGTCTCTCAAAAGGATCTCCTTGAAGCGGAAGTGGTTTTCACAAGAGTGCCTGGACTGGGGATAGACTTCCTCATGCTTATACTTTGCCCTGACTTTTATCTTGGCTTACTTGTACAGGAATGGGGACACGACCACTTACACCTCTGACACCCCTCTGTGGCCACATCAACTCCCACCCAACTTCAGGTGGCAGGAAACGTGAAGAAAGGAGTTCAGCCTTCTCGGTTCCATGCTCTTCCTAGAAAACCTCCACCCATGCTAGCAGCAAGCAGGTTATGAAGAGACTAACCCAGCTTCCTTGGGGAGACTCCCTCTCAGGGGCTCAAGGCTGTTAGGGTTCAAGGACACTCCGTTTACCTATTTTTCAGGCACAAACCCTCACTTTTGACTAAAGGACAGTCAGCCCCTCTCTGTAGGGAACGGTCATCTTCATTCAGCTTTGGGCAAGATGTAGACAGAAGAAACCTTACTAACAAGCCCCTAGATCAATGGAGAGGCCCAGACCGCAGCTGGGTGTCACCCACCTGCCGTGAGTCCCTGACACCCCGGGTTCTAGCACAGATGACCTAGAACAGTGGCTTATAAAACAATCCAAGGCGAAGCTATCGACTCAGTTCACAGGAGGAGCCGTCTAAACCATATCCTCAATGCCATACTTACTGCACGGATACAAATCGGAGGAGAGAATGAACGTGCTGATGAATGCCATCTTGCTCCACTGAGGGCCAGCCAGTCCTCCCCCTTCTCCAGGGAAGGAGGGCTCCTGCTGTCCCACTGCGGGCAGCATGGGTCAACGCCGGGACACAGAAGGGGCGTGGCTGTGCTCTGAGAGCTTTTGAACCCTGGCGGCAAAGGGCAGATACAAAAGGGCTCAGAGCACCCTCCGCTGTTCCCTTCCGGCCGGCTGGGTGCCAGTGTGGCGATGGAATCCACCTGCCCAGGGCTCTGGGGAGGGGGGAGGGGCTGAAGTGGCCCCTCGGCCCCCTGCCCGGGCCGGGCATCCTCACGGGAGCCGAGAGACATTACGGCAGGCACTCACTTGGACTTGTTCTCTTCATAGTGAGCACTGGTCTTAATGTATCTGGCCAGCTCTATCTGCATGTCGCCGAAAAGGGGCACCACTTGCAGCTGCTGCAAAGGAAGCAAACACAAGGCATGAGATGCTGACGGAGGGGCTGGCTGGCTGCCTTCCACTAGGGAAAGCAGGCCTCCTCCATGGACCTCTGGGCGACCCTAGGCTCTGCTTCTGATCATGCTCCTGGGTCACCAGACAGTATACAGGGCCTCCCCTGCCTCCAGCCAATCCATGTTCCAGCAACTGAGCTCACAGGGGCAGAGCGATTTGTCCAAGGTGACACAGCAGCCAGAGTGGATGAAGGAAGAGACCAGATGGCCTGCCTCCCAAGGCAGGGTTCTCTCTGCTCTAACTTTCCTGGGATTCGTGGGTCCTTGCCGCTGTGAATGCTGGACTAGGAGTGGGTACCTGGATGCCGCTAGCTGGGTGAGGCAGACAGGTCCTAAGTGAAGACCAGTCCAAATGGAGAGGAGGCCAGTGCAGACTGCTGGCTTCTAGGTGGTAGGCACCCATGTCAAGTTCTTCAAACCCCCCAAGATCCTTAGGACAGTGGTGGATACAATCATTCTGTGTTCGTCAATGTTACATAGAATGTAAAACGCCAAGAGCGATCCTTAATGTAAGCTATGATCTCTGGGTGATAATGACATGTCAGTGGAGGTCTGCAGATTGTAGAGGATGCAACACTTCGGTGGGGGATTTTGATAGTGGGGAAGGCTGCTCATGGCGGGGGACTCTGGGGAAATGGGAAAACTCTGCCCTTTCTGCTCAATTTTGCTGTGAACCTAAACCGCTCTAAAAAATATTCTATTAAACAAAAAACAGCATCTCAATCCCTACAAACACTCTGTGAGGTCAGTACTATTATCATCCCCAATTCCCAGATGAAAAAACTGAGGTTTAGGTAACTCAAGTAATTTTTACACAAAGGACCCAGGACTATAATCCAGGGCTCTGACCCACCTATGTCCTTCCTCCTGAATCCTCAAGGGAACCCTAGAAAGTAGATACCCTCAGTGTTCACATTTTCCAGACTGGGGAACTCCATTTCAGAAAGGTTTAGTGATCTCCCCAGAGTTATCCAGCTATCGAATGGCAGAGCCAGACTAAAACCCAGGTCCGACTGTGGCAAAGCTGTATTCTTCAACTGCACCCTGATATCATTCATGCTGACTGAGGGCAGGGTGGATTTTGCAAAGTTTCCTGAGATGAGCCCTGTTTTCATTTGGGGCAGCTCGAGAGAAAAGTGAAATTTCCCGCCTTGAAAACATGCAAAGCCACAGGATACCTTTTGGTGATTTATTTCCTCCTTAACCTGAAAGAGTCAGTGAGACCCAGGCCCAGCCCAGCGTCCCCCATGCCACACTTTTGAGGGGTTCCACTCTGAATGTTAAGCCTGGTTTTTCCATATCTGACCTCTGAGGCTCTACTTCACCTTGGCGTGCCCAATGCCAGTACAACTGACACCATGGAATTCAAATCCAAAGCAGGAAATCCCTTCATGAAAGCCTCAAAGGCTTCATTTAATCCCAAGGTTTTATTTTTAGAAATTTGGGGCCATAAGATCACACATCTGAGGCACTGCAAAGGTCTGAGTGTATAAGGGACGATAATGAGGCCTAGTGCACAGAGGCAGGGGCAAGCCAAGAGAGGCCCCCCCCCCCCCAACCCCCGTGGACCAGGAGAGGCTGTGACTTTGCAAATGCGAATCAATTTAAAATCCAGTCTTTAATCCTCCTGCTTCTGTGAGCTCTGATTTATGTGGAAAATTAAGGCAGGCGCTGTCTTCTGGGATGCACCTCTTTCTTTAGCTGGCAAGGGATTTCAGGAAAGAGCAAAGGCAATATGCAGAAAAACTGTAAGGCCTCTCAGCCAAGCCCTGAGCAGACTTAGATAGTGTAGCAGCTTCTACGGACGGCAGCGGGAAGCCCTCTCATTCTATCCTCCTCCTCCTCCTGGGGGCCTTTACCAGCTCCACCAACAAGCCCCACTGCTCGGAGCCGATTTCTTCCCTTTCCCCAGAGAGACCACCCGGCGGCCCGGCCCGGGCCCACCCTCAGGTGCTGACCTTAAAGAACTTATCAATTTTGCTGAGGTTGATTCTCTTCTTGGCATCCAGTTTGTAAATGTTACTGACGTTTCCATCCATCAGGTAGAGACCAAAACCCATTACCTAGAGTGAGAAGGGGCAGAGCACAGAAGCCCATTACAACCATTGGAAAAGCTTTAAAAAAAAAAAGGAGGACCATGCACGCACACATGCACATCCTGTAGGGATGCCGCCTCTTTCAAAACCCACGTGTCTTCAATTGAAGAAAGGAGACATAAATCTCACTTGAACTAAACTTGGACTTCTGTGTAGAGGTCCAGACCACCCCGTAGTAGGTTATCATGGTGGTCGCTTGCTGAGTCCTTACTGGGGCCGGAGTCTGTGCGTAGGGCTTCCCTGGATATTTTCCTCAATTCTCACAACCATCTTAGGAGTCAAGTTTACACAGTGACCTTATTCTACAGACGAGGAATTAGAGCCACAGAGAGGTTGGCCAGCCTGCTAAGGTCACACAGCTAATAGGTTGCAGAGACAGGGTCTGAAGGCAGATCTGACCACAACTTCTATTTAAGTAGAGGCTTCCTGCAAGACAGGGCTGAGCGCTGCCTGTTGCTGCCTCCTTGGGGGCTAGCCCATCAGAGGGACTTGGGAATACCTGCTCGCTGTTGTATGAATGTGTAAACTATTCACTTCTTTCCCCAAGGAAGCTAAAACAATGCACGGATTCCTAAGGAGCTGCTGGTGACTTCATTCAGAACACATTTTGTTGTTGCCTGACAACGCTCTATAAGCAGGTCACCAGGCTGACTCTTGATATGCTGGTCCATTTAATAGCTTCTTGAAAGCTGACATGTTTTGCTCCTTTTTTCAAATGTGCAGCAAGGCCGACCAGGGCCTGAACAGCTAGGCTGGAAGCAGCTTCTCCTGGCTCGCAGCTGCTGTGACTGTGGGGAAGTCACCCTTGACATATAAGGGCCTGGACCAGAGAACCATGAAGGTCACACCCTCTTCTTCGTCCCATTCGGTCCCGTGCTCTGCAGGGCGTGTGCCAGACTCTCCCACCTTAGATGAGAGGTGCCCTGGTGGCATCTGAGTTCATGAACACTAACTGCAAAATGGAGGAACAGCCAGCGTTGAGACCCGGAGCCTGGGCTGGGAGAGGTGGAGAGCTCAGGGCTGGGAAGCAGAGGTTTCGAGACCGTAAAAGCTGGTGAGAGAAAATCTGCTGGCAGTATCTCAGAGTGCTTGGTGGGCTGGAATTTAGTGAGCCGGTGTGTGGCAGCAGCCATTCCAGGAGGCACAGCAAGAAGCTGAGAGAGACCACTGGGCTCTGGGGCACTCTGGGTTTCTGACGGTGCAGAGGAAGCCGGAGAGAACAAGTCACTGAGCCACCCTGTCCTGTGAACACGATCGAGGCGTGATGGGAATAGAAAGAAGGGAACCCAACAGGGCTGGGGTTTCTAGGGTAGAGGGGGTGGCACGAAGGAGAGGAGGAAAAATAAAATACCAGGAGAACATCAAAAGGGGAGGCTTTGGAGAAGAAAGACTCAAAAGGGGCTGGGCGGCGTGTCAGAAGAACATGCAGAAGGCCACTCGTCTCTGTGCTACCGCTGCTGAGAGAAATCAGGAACAACCCAAGCAGCCAGAGGCGGAGGAATGGGTAAGAAATGCAGGGTATCCAGACTGCATCACTGAGCGGCAGCATAACACTCCCGCTACGTCTAATCAAATGCAATAAAAATGACACACACACATAATTTATGCATATGGCATATGCTGAAAACGTCTCTAAGCACAGAAAAAGTACAGGAAAATACATCAGAATGCTAAAAATGTTACCTCTGGATGGAAAGACTATGAGGGAGAAAAATTTTCTGTGCTTTTCCATATATTTCCGATTTTCTACAATAACTATTATTTGATAATTTAAAAATGAAACTTGTAAACTGCTGAAACCAATGTGACCACTTTGACAAAATACAGCAAAAGTTGGAAGATGCTGCTTTCCCTCTGAGTCAGCAATTTCTCCTCTGGGACATCTGACTTGGCAAGAGTGTGGACACAGGGGTTGTGCTGTAAGAATGTTCACTGCAGTTTAGCAAACAAATGGCCAATGACAGGATTTGTCTAATGACAATGTCCACGGGCATTGGGATACTCAGCAGCCATTAAAAACGACATCACAGGGGTACCTGGGTGACTCAATGGGTTAAGCCTCTGCCTTTGGCTCAGGTCATGGTCCCAGGGTCCTGGGATGGAGTCTTGCATCAGGCTCTCTGCTCAGCGGGGAGCCTGCTTTCCCCCCATCCCCCACTTCCCACTCCCGCCTGCCTCTCTGCCACTTGTGATCTCTTGTTCTGTCAAATAAATAGACAAAAATCTCTAAAAAACAAACAAACAAACAAAAAAACGACATCGCAGAAAATACCCTTAACAACATCTGTAAAGGTATATATGATATATTAAAGGCAAAAAAAAAAAAAAAAAAAAGGCCAGGTTATAAAAAATGATGTCCAGTAAGATCTGTATCAGTGTTTAATTAAGAAAAAATAAATGTCTTTTTTTTTTTTTTTTTTAAGATTTCCAGTAAGGGGTGGGGGGTGCCAAGCCCAGGTCCCAGGCTGTGTGGCTGCTGTCGTACCTTGAGGAGCATGTGCTTCTCACTGGGGGTCAGGTACATCTTGTTCTCATAGTAGTCCACGCAGATGTTGACAATGTCTGCCAGCAGCTCCTCATAGCCTGGGATCACTTCCAGTTGCTGATGGAGACACTGAACAGCAGCGCCCCCGCTGGTTAGCCCCTTTCCTGCTCCCTTGCCCTCCACCCAACCTCACCCACCCTGGAAGGCCCACAGTTGGTTGGCAGTGACAGGGCATAACCCCCCTGACCATCCCAGGTGGACAGAGCCTGAGTCTCCTCCTCAAAGTCCCCAGAGTGGTTGGTCAGAGCTCCTGCAACTCTCCCACAGCAGGGAAGCCACCCCGCTTGGAGCCTCCATTTTATTTCCTGGCAATTCCGACAGAAATTCCTTTCTTGGGCTGAACTGAAAAGCAGTACAGCTTTCCAGCAAGAGGCCTGTGGTAATCTAGGCTTGGTTTTGAGGGTGTAGACTTAGCCATGACATCTCAGATGATAACAGAAAGACCCAGTCCAGGGGAGGAGAGCAAGACCAGCAGGCGTGTCCCTCCTGCAGGGCACAGTGGTACAGAAGCACTTCCCATCTAAAAAGAGTCTGTGGTCTCCACCTCAGGCCCTTTCTCTCCAAAGGGACAACCTGGGGCGCTGTGGGGGAGGCCATGGGAGGTACTGCTACTGCTTTCCACAGAACCTGCGGCTGAGTCTCAGGAAAAAAACATGTCAACACTGACAGCCTTGTGCAGTCAGCCAACAGGAGGAAGGGCCCAGTGAAGCCAGCAGCATCCCCAAGAGAGGTGTGGGCCTGAAAACATTTCCAAGATGGAGGGCCCCTCTCAGCCAGCACTCTGCCCATATTCTCGCTGGTGCCCGTTTAGGCTGGCCTAATGGGTGAGCAAGACGGGTAACATAATGTCAGAGCAGGAGAGCCACAGCTGCAGGGGTGCCCGGCAAAGTAGCGGCAGTAACCATAGCTACGGCAGCTTATGCTCTTACCATTCGTCAGGCTCTGCTCACCACGGCCTTTGGAAATGGTCTCTCATTCCTCACAACAGTCCTAGGAGATGGAATCTCATAGTCTCAAAATAACAGCTCTACTTCACAGATGAGGAAATGGTGGCTTAGACCGGGCTCACGTTCTCACAAGGGGTCAGTGGAGGGTCCAGGATTAGAAAAGGAGGCCGTCACACTCCAGAACCCAGGCTCTCAGTCCTCACTGACATGAGGGCGGCATGTGGGCTGAGAAGACTTTCAGGGAACAAAACCCCGCAGAGGGTAACGGGGTCATCCCTGGTTGGGAGAGGAGACTTACATCTGCTAACTCACAAGTAGGAAAGTGGGGATGTTCATCTGGACTGGGCTTCCCTACTCGTGGTCCCTCAATTGTCAGGCCTCTGCCTGTGTCCTGAGACCCCAGGCCCAGATGAACAAGGGACGTGCCATCACCTGGGTGATCCTGTTGTGGTTGGCCAGGAACATGGAAAGGTTCTGTGACTCCTGGATAGACTGAGGGTCCGCCATCTTCCTCAGGAACTGAGCTGCCCTGTACATGGTGTCATGGAGAGGAATGCTCAGACATAACCCGCCCAAGCCAAGCCTCAGGGGCTCCCACTTCCACCTAAGCCAGAGTTCCACCGCCCCCTGGGGTTAGGGAGCTCTGAATATCACAGGTGACTCTGACATCAAAGGAGAGTGTATTCTGGAGTCATTTTGTCTGGAGCTATGTGCATCCTATATTAAGGTCACCTACAATTAAGAGGCAAGAATAGGTCCAACCCAGCAAGTTTATGGGCAACTAGCATCCCATCAACCAGCCAGAGGTGGCAAGACAGAGTGAAATGAGTACCCTTGTGCTGGGCTGTAACCTGTCCTGAAACCGCAAGCGGTCATGAAGAGGAATCCCAGGCAGGGTATGTTGGTTTTGCGTGGATTATGTTATTTACAGAAAACCTCCAAGTTTCTAAAGCAAAGCACTGCATGGAAACAGAAGTCTATTCCACCTAACAGGATTGGAGGTGAAGGGATTGTGGGCCTGGGGAACATACACAGGGCTCAAAGGGGGAACCACACGGCACCCTGCACTGTTCCAGCCTAGCCTGGTGGTGGTGCGTCCTGAGTCGTGGCCAACTGTGAGAGCATAGACACGCCTTGCTCAGGTGGTTTGTGAGTATGTCACTTGGGACCACAATGCAAAGAGTAGCCCAAACTGGGGAGAAATGGAAGGGCGGTGGGGAGGGACATGGGAGATACTATGTATGCCATGTGCTGTCTGTGAAATCTTTGTGAAAGCGGCTGTTTCTGAACCAGGCTGGAGATGGGGCTCTGCCTGCGGACATGCACCCCGGGGTTGCACAGGTCCCTCGGGAGGAGAAAATGGTGGGAATCGGTCTGTTGCCAGGTTTCTCCAGTTACCTTGGAGGCCCAGAAGGATGTGATTCAAGGAGGAGGGGCCCTCTTCATCAGTGACACAGAAAAGCCTTCCTAAGACACGTCTCCAGACATTGCAGGGCTCACGTGAGCCTCAGCAACATGCAGGAAAGTATCCATTGCTTTCGATTGCCCACTGCCACCTTCTGCGTGGCTGTATCCTAATTTCTGGAAAGTGACAGTCCCTGACCCACTCAGTCCTTCTTTCAGCTGACGCTGGCCAGCACCTGACCCTTGGAGCCCCCACTCCCGGCAGTAACCGAGGGAGGGCTCCACACACCACCCAGACCAGAGCCAGGACAATCCTCCATGGGACTTTGGCAAAAGTACTTGAAAGAAGCGCCCCTTCTTTCCTTCGGAGCTGGGGCTGCCACGCTGGTCAGAGGGAAGCCGCCAGCCGCCAGCCACCACCCCAGGGCACAGGCCTGCCTGTGAATGAAGCTGCTCTCAGGGAAGGCTGAGCCGAGGACCAGCATCACCTGAGGATCTGGATCCAGATAGAGTGAAACCGTTCCATTCCGGGGGCCAATCCAGTTCCTTCTTTTACAGAAACAGTGTGAATTGGCTTTCTGAATCTTGCAGGAAATGACCGATGTGACCATCTTACGATTATTTTTCTGGTCCCAAGGTGCATGGGAAACCACTATAGGTCGGGGAAAATGAGACTCTGACCTGGTCTTGAGACAGAACACGAAAATAGAGAGCCCGCCCCCGGCCGTGGCGGAGAATGGCTGGTTGGGTTCTGGAGGAGGAACCCGGCAGAAGGGCTCCAGGCCCCGCCTCCCCCAGGCAGGCTCTGCAGGAGGAGGGGCAGGGAGGGTGCCCTGACCTCTTATAGGCAGAGTGGTCGTTCTTGACGCTGCACTTCATATTCTTTAGTTCATCCAAGACGGCAAACATGTTGATGAACTTGCCCAGGGTCAGGAGGTAGGCCTCGGAGACGAAGTCCTTCCTGCGCTCGGCATGGCACAGCCGCTTCACCTCACTGCAGAACCGCTCGATGGCCTTGCGCTGTGGGGGGAGGGGCAGTGGGTAAGGACAGGCGGCCTGGAGGGCGCTCCGGAAGGCGCTCGAGATACTCTGGGTGGGGAGGAGGATCAAGACTCCCTTCTCTGGGGCTCTGGTCAGAGTGTGGACATTTAGAGAGAGTCAGATCTGCCAGGAGATCTTTCTTAGCGGTGCCCCTAAATCCAGAGCTCCTTTGGAGAGGGGAGCCTGGAACCTGCAGCCAAGTGAGTCAAACCAAGGAATTCATTCACTATGCCTTTGCTGAGCAACATTATGTCTTATCCATTTTTTGTATCCCAGCACCTAGGACAGTGTCAGGCACCAGACAGGGTAGGGTAGGGACCAAGAGTGAGAGACACACTCAGAGAGGCTCATGTAGCCAGTAAATTGTATTTATTGTGCATCTGCTACGTGCCAGGAACCATTCTAGGTACTCCAGGAAAGTAGAGACTAAAACAGAAAAACAAAAACAAAAACAAAAACACAACAACAAACCCTGCCCTAAGGTGCTTATATGTGAGTGAAGGCAGAAAACAAAACAAATACTCTATGTCAGAATGTGATATGCACCGTGGAAAAAAATAAAGCAGGAAAGTGGGATAGGGAGGGCAGGGAGAGCTGTACACTTTAGTAGGAAGATTAGAGAAGAAATCATGCAGAGGCGACTTACAGAAAAGGAGTTTGAAAGAAGAGGAGAAAGACAGGGTTAACTGAAAGAAGTGCATTCTGGACAGCCTGAGTGGCCAGTGCAAAGGCCCTGAGGTAGAAGTATCCCTGACATGTTTGAAGAATGTGCAAGAAGCCAGTGGTTGAAGTGAAGTGAGCAGAAGGAAGAAACTGGAGGCACAGAGGGACCAGGGCCACTGGCTCTCACAGGACTTTGTGAGGGCTCAAGTCTCTACACTGAGTGAGTCAAGGATAACATGGTCTGAATTGTACTGTAAGAGGGTCACAATAGCTGCTGTGGTGAGAATCCACAGTAGGGGGCAAAGATAGAAGCAAGGAGAATAGTTAAAAGAAATGAAAATAGGTCTATCCCAAAATATATACATGAATATTCAGTCGCCCTGTTCATAAATAATCCCAAAGTGGATATAACCTTGATGTCTATTAACTAATAAATAGGTAAATAAAATGTGGTAGATCCATACAGTAGCTTAGTATTTTGTCATATATTTTGGTACATGTTACAACACGGATGGATCTTGAAAACAATATGCTAAGTCAAACAAGTCTGTCACCAAAAATCACATTATTCTGTGATTTCATTTATATGCAATGTCCAGAAGAGGCAACTCCATAGAGACGTGAGACAGATTCGTGGTTACCTAGAGCTGGAGAGGGGGAGGGGAGGTTATAATGGGGTGGTAGCTAAAAGGGATGAGATTTTTTTGGGGGTGGTGAGAATGTTCTATGACTGATCGAGGTGATGGATGCACAACCCTGTGAATATACGAATAAAAAATGGTTGAATTGCCCAATTTAAAGGATAAATTGTATGGTATGTGAATTACATCTCAAAAAATCTGTTACCAAAAAAAGCAGCTGACCAATAACAAAAATAGGCTAAAGCAGCAATTCAGAGAGAGACACAGAGAGAGGAGGAAGTAGAGGAAGAAGAGGGGGAGGGGGAAGAAATCCCTCCTGGTATGTGAACTTCACTCCATGGACATGGGATACCCTGTCCCAGTCAGTTATTCCCCTCCTCCAAAGCCCAGACAAGCCATCCTCTCTTCTTCAAGTCCAGGTCCAGTGGAACTTTCCACAATGATGGAAATGTTTCATAACTGCACTGTCCAATATGGAAGCTACTCATCACATGTGGCTACTGAGCCCTTCTCACCTCATGGCTAGTGTGCTGGGGGACCTGAACTTTATTTCGTTTTCACGTAGATCGTCCCATATGGCTAACGGCTACTGTGTTCAACAATATAGTTCCAGATTACTCCAGATCCTCCCTTCTCTAAATTCTTTGTCGGAAGACCCCCCCCCCCCCCATTTAGTACTCAGTCGGCATCTGGATAGTTCTCTCTTGGGCCTGCCTTCCTGAAGAGACCAGCCCCTGAGGGCAGGGCCATGATGCTAGTCACAGCAGTGGCCGTTTGTCACACCTACTCTGCAACCAGGACTCCATCTGGCTCTCCACAAAGAGAACTCCTTTATCCCCCCACACACCGGAGATGAGGCATGATTTCCAAGGTGAGAGAGCTGAAGGGGTTAGATGTTACAGAACACACAGGCTCACAGGGACAGTGTGCAGAACCTTGAGTTTCTCTGCCTCGGAAGCAGCTCTCCCGCCCTGGGCTGCACGCATGTGCGCCCTCCCCAACCATTCCCATCTCCTGCCCCCAGAGACCTGGGCAGAGCTGGGCATGGGCTGGACACCTGGCCAGGGCCTGCGAGGCTCCTGATGACGCCCAGCTCTTCCGTGGAACATGTGGAGGGCACAGAGTGTGTGCCACGACTCCCGCCCCAGGGTGCAGACCAGCCTCGAAGTCTTCAACCTGCATTCCCGCACAGGTTCGGACATGAGTGTCGGAACCAACCACTCTGCTTTATTCTCCCTTGGCCATTCCTGTTGAAGCAGCCTGCCCTCTTGCCTTCCATTCATGGAGGCCCCACGGCGCTCTTTTCTCTTTTCCTCCTGAAATGATTTCCTCTCCCTGGCTTCCCAGCTGGCATCCCTGCTGTCACTCTTCTCTCCCCTCCCACTTCTGCATCTGTAGCCGTCTCCCCACCTCCGATCCATTTCCCACACAGCAGCCAGAACGGTGCTGCAAAACCTCAAACCAGAATGTGTGTCACGAGGACCCAGGGGCTTCTATGAGGCCTGAGTGAAATGCACGTAATCTTTTCATGTCTGATCTCACGGCCTAGAGTGTCCTAGAGACCGGGTCCTTTCTACCTCCCCGGGTCACCTTCCAGCAGCCGCCCTACTCGCTGCGGCGCCCTGGTTGCCCGTTATTTCTCAAACACGCTATGCCCTTTCAGGCCCCAGGACCTTTGCCTTTGCAGTTCCTTCCGGCTGAAACCTTCTTTCTCTGGTCACCACACGCCAGATGATTGTCACCTACAGAGTTCAGTGCAAAGGCCATCCCCACAGCTACCCCAGGTCACAGACACCCTCCACCCCAGACTTGGGATTTTTTAATTTGGTTTTACTCACAGCACTGACTACACCCTGAAAAGGATTGTGTGTTTTTTACTGGCAGTCTCTCCTCCTCCCGAAACACACTCATGGGCTCCCTAAGACGTAAATCACGGGGACAGAGGGAGGCTTGTCTATCTTGCTCACCGAGGGGTGTGTCAGGAGCACACAAGGGGTATCTGCTCAGTGGGTAAGGTAAATAAGCTGAGTCAAAAATCCACGCCCCAGCAGCCGGCAGAGCCGCGCCTCTCTGAGTCTTCTGATTCAGACCCACCCTTACCCTCACCTGAAAGTACATGAACTTCATGAGCTTGGTGACCTCCGGCTCCAGCACCTCCACTGTCTTCTCATAGATCTCGACCCGGTTGGGCTGCTCATTGCATTTCACCTGCGGGGAGAGGGGGGAATCACACACCCTCCTTTGCCAAGGCAGTTCTGGTTCACATCTGTCGTCTTATTAACAGAGCCCTTCTGCACTCTTGAAGGCACCTCATTTAGGATGATAAATGCAGTGATCACCCTAGTGAGCAGGGGGCCGGGGGAGCCCTGTCTGATGGGTCTGACCAAGAGCAGAACTGCTTCCAAGACCCTGGCTGTGGGAAAGAAACCAGCTGGTTCTGAGATCAAACCCCCCTCCTCTTCAATCTGTTCAGTGCCCTGACCTTGAGCTGACACCTACCCTGGTCTGCAAGGTCTTCCTCCTTCAGCCTTTCCCCCACTCCTAACTCACTGCAGCCCACCAGCATCTAAGCAGAGAACAATGTGCCAGCCACGGCTCTGCGTGCACACGGCGTGAGGCCCCCTAGCCATGCCTGGCCCTAGCCAGAAACCCATTTTTTCTGTCCATTGGTTTTCAACACATCGGAATCTCATGGAAGCTGTTTCATAGCCTGCACATCCAAGACTGCTAACTGGTCAGGTGAAACTGAACAGTGAGCGAAGGTTAAGAATGAGGATATTCTCCACACCGTTGCTTAGGAATTCTTAAAATGGTAGCACGAAGGTAAATACCCACCAGTCAATGATTAAATGGATAAAGTATGATATACTCATATGATATAATCATAAAGCTGCTAGAAGGAACATGGGGAAGCTAGAAGTGACGTGGAGAGATTGCTACCATAAACTGACAGGTGAAAAAACCGGCAGGACGTGAAGGGTAATTGAACTGCATGTTTGTTAAACAAAACACCAAACAAAACTGTATGTGTGTTTGTGTGTCCATATATAATAGAGGCATAGAAAATCTGAAAGAGTTCAAAGCAAACTGTTAATAAGAAGTTACCTCTGGGGATGAAGGTTAGGAGGAAGAGAGAGGAATAGCTTCTGTTTACTTTGCACACCTGTGGTTTGCTCATTTTGTTATAATGGGACCCATGAACGATATGATGTTGATAATTACGGTAAATAGAATAGCTACATGGGTCAACACAAAAAGGTTACTAAAAAGGAATTAAGAGGAAAAAAGCAAATGGCAGGATAATATAAGTATAAACAACATACATTTATAAATATAAGTCAATGATCATTTACAATAACATTTGTAGGAACAGTCGTGATTTCAAGGAAAAAGATCAAGAGGAATATGCAGCAACGTATCCATAGTGATTATGCTTTGGTGGGAGGTGGGTTTGGGTGGTGGGATTAAAGAGATGCGGATGTCTTGCTTTTTACTTTATACCTTTGGGCCATGGTTTGGATGTCGCACAGGTAGTCCATACTGATCTTGAAATAAATTGAACAAATATTTTTTAAGTTGTCATCAGTGGTATGGGAAGCTCTCCACATGTCTTGAGCAAGCTCCTTTGACTACCAGGCCCTGCCTCACTCCCCGTCATCTGGGAAAGCTCAGCTCTCTGGCTGGGGCCGAAGCGGAGGGCCCCGGAGAGCCACTGAGCAAGGACAGGCTCACCTGCGGGATGGCCCGGGAACAGCTGCGCCAGGTGTAAAGCATGACCGCATACTCGTGCCCTTCCTCCAGCATTTCATTCTGAAAAGCAAAACATGCCCTCAGCAGGGAGAAATTATGCTGGTGACAGAAGGCTCCTTCAGGGCCCCCCAGAGCCTCAGTGCCTCACAGTGGCCGGGGGACTAGCAGCATCGTGGAGACCTAGGAAGCGGAGGAGACATGCAGACTCTCGGCCCCACCCTGGGCCGTGGAATCAAAATCTGTATTCCAAGGTACACCCTTAGGTTTAAGAAACCCCGGCTTCAGGGAGCTTTCTCAGACACCCCAGGGAGCTACCAACTGGCCACATTTTTCAAAGATGGACAAACACCTTAGAAAAAAGGCGGCAGATCAAAAGTTGTATCGGGTATACTGTTAGCAAGAAAATAAGCAAGTAGCAAAACAGTATGTACAGCCGGTAGGTGAAAAAAACAGAGTAATAATTATGAAAGTGTACTGCTGTGTACTGAGAAATACTTTGGTACAACAGGCATGAAGCTAACGAGTGAGCTCTCTGTGGGGCTGGACACACAGGGGCTTTCACTCTTCATATGACAGAGTACGAGGCTGCCCTTTTATAAGAGCCCATGCTACTATTCCAGAATCAGGAAAATGATTAAGCTCCATTTTTTAAAATAATTCCCAGCAGATGGCAAAACCGGTAAGAGCATGGAAAATGAATCCGAAAAAAAGAGTGACGACTCACCTCACCTCGCCAAGTGCTAAGAGCCCTAAACCCAGGTTCTACATAGCTGGGCTCAAATCCCAGTTGCATCACTTCTTAGTCCTTTGATCGTCAAGAAGTCAGTTAACCTAGAATTCTCCATTTAGTATCTGCTTAATGATAATGACAAGGACAACCTCCAAGGATTTCATGAAAATTAAATCACACACACACACACACACACACACATACACACACACCCACGTCAGGTGGTCCATGAAGGGAAGTAAGAGTATTACTAGGAAAAAAAGAGGAGTCCGGCACTTTCTCAAAGAGTGTAACACGGAGTCACCACGTGACCCAGCCATTCCACTGCTAGGTACATACGTCCAAGACAAATGAAAACACACGTCCACACAGAGATGTGCACCCTTGTTCACAGAAGCGCTCTCCTCACACCAAGAGGTGGGAACTAGCCAAACGGCCACTGACTGCTTCGTGGATAAACATGGGGTGGCACAGCCACAGAAAGCAGCAGTGCTGGTCTCTAGGTGGTAGGGAAGTGCTGAGACGGGCCGTGGCGTGGATCAACACGGAGAACCTTCTGCCAGGCCCCAAAGGCCACCTGGCAGAGGAGCTGCTCAGCACAGACAGATCCACAGAAACAGAAAGCAGATTGGGGGATGGGGAGAGACAGGACTTAGGAGTGACTGCTAATGGGCTTGGGGTTTCTTTTTGTGGTGACAGAAATAAAATGGCAGTGATGTTTGTATGATATTGTAAATACACTAAAAACACTGAATTATACCCTTTAAATGGTGAATTTGATGCTGTATGAAGTTGACAAAAAAAAAAACAACAATAAAAATGGCATCACGAGACCATCTCTCTTGTAAATGTCTGTGCTGATAGAAAAATGAACCTAATTTTTTTTATTAAAAAAATTTTGGGGAGGCCACCTGGGTGGCTCAGAGGGTTAAGCCTCTGCCTTCGGCTCAGGTCTTGGGATCGAGCTCCAAGTCGGGCTCTCTGCTCAGTAGGGAGCCTGCTTCCTCCTCCTCTCTCTCTGCCTGCCTCTCTGCCTACTTGTGATCTCTATCAAATGAATAAATAAAATCTTTAAAAAAATGTTTTTTAAATGAGCCTAATATTTTTATTCCATGTATCACATCTACTTCATAATATCTCCTTAGCACAAGATCGAATTTGGAATTTATTACTTCTTGTAATTTTGTTTTCCATAGCAAATGTCGATGAGGAGCCATACTTTCAATTCTTAATTTAGACCCCCTTTAAAATCAGTAACATGTTGTCCTTGGGACCAGAGAGCACCAAGATCAAGCCTGTGGGTCTCCTGCTGCTCCTCCTTCAGAACAGAGGTCAAAATGGGAAGTGATAGCATCACACAGCCCACTAGCAGGGGGAAGAGTCTGACTTTCACTCCGTGAACGCTTTACTAAGTGGTCGGGGTCCCAGGCTCCGTACTGCATGCCGTGAACAGGGTGGCAAATGAGAACGGTGTAGACTCTGCCCTGTGGGTATTTCAGTGCCCATCCACCAGATCTACTGTATGCCTGGAGGACAGGGGTCAGGACGGTGTGGCAGAAAGAGCCCTAAGTGGGGCCTCAGGAAGACTTAAGTCCTGGTCCTGGCTCTGCCTGGGCTCACCTTTTACCTTGAAAGTATCACCAGTTTTCTCAGGTCGACTTGGCCCCAATCACACCAGTTCACTCCTGATGCCCAGGCCATGCCCCACCAGAGCCAAACCCTGATTCCTGGGGGAGGAGCCAAGGCTCCAGTAGTTTTTAATGCTCTCAAGGCAATTCCAGTGTGTGGCTCAGGAAAGGGAATTTGGGCACAGAAAGGGACATCGTATATGTGCATGCGCAGAGACACCCGAACCCCAGGAGTCTCTGAGAACCTCTGTCTGTGTCCTTCCTCCTGCTGTTTCCACCACCGACGATGTTTTCCCCACCACATCTCTGACAGATAAGTTCCAACTATGTGGGACAGCAGAGATGCATGGAAAGAGATCAGGACTCGGAATCAAAAGCCTGGATCCCAGGTTCCACCCTGTGATTTACTAGTTGTGGGATCATGAGCAACTTGCTTGTTCACTTCTCCAGGTCTCAGTTTTCTCAGGGCTCTACAATGGACGTAATGATCCCTTTGCAAGTCACAGGGCTGTTATAAGGCTCCAATGATATCATGTATGAGAATATCTTATACATTTTAAGTCATCTTACATATGGTTAAAATGTGTGTGTGTGTCTATACATAGAGTATATCAGGCCCTATTCAAAAGTCCCTTCTTTTATCAAGCTTTCTCTGACCCTCTCAAAGACCCTTCAAAAACACAGACCTTTAAACTTTTACCATGTCATTTACCTTTGACTTTGTGCATTTTCTATTTGCCTGCAGAGTAATCCAGAACATGGGTTTTGTAGTCAGACAGACCTGCATTTGGCAACATCACTTGTCAGTGGTGGGACCTTGAGTAATTTACTTAAATTTTCTGGACTCTGGTTTTCCCTGTCTGTGAAATGCGTATTGTGATAAAGCCTGTCTCACAGGGTAGAGGTGAGAACTGACTCAAACAGTGCAGTTATAATATCCAAAACAGAACTTACAAACAGACATCTCTCCAAAGAAGACATACAGACAGGTCAACAGACACATGAAAATGTGTTCAAAAAGACTAAACATCAGGGAAGTGCAAATCAAAACCATGATAAGATATCACCTCACATCTGTCAAAATGGCTAAAATCAAAAGCAAAAGAAACACCAAGTGTTGACGAGGATGTAGAGAAAGGAGTCCTGTTGCACTCTGTTGGTGGGATTGCAAACCGGTGCAGCCACGGTGGAAGTCCATTTGGAAGTTTCCCCCCAATTAAAAATAGTACAAGAACATTAATTTGAAAGGATATATGCACCTGTTTATTGCAGCATTATTTATAATGGCCAAAAGATGGATGCCACCTAGGTGCCCACTGATAGATGAATGGATAAAGAAGATGTGGTAGAGATATACAACGGAATATTCAGCCACCAAAAAAGAATGAAATCTGGCCATTTGCAACAATGTGGATGGACCTAGAGAGATCTAGAGACTAAAATGCTAAGCAAAGTAAGTCAGTCCGAGAAAGACAAGTACCATATCATTTCAGTCATATGTGGAATTTAAGAAATAAAATAAGCAAACAAAGAGGGAAAAAAAAAAAGAGAGAGACAAACCAAAAACCAGACTCTTAACTACAGAGAACAAACTGATGGTTACCAGAGAGGAGGTGGGTGGGGGCTGGGTGGAATGGGACGGAGAGGATGACCCCGGAGTCACGTACAGAAGTGCTGAATCACAGTATTGTACACCTGACACGAATATAACCATGTATGCTAACTACACCGGAATTTAAAAAAAAATTTAAAATAAATAAACTCTCTGCACAGAAAGTGTTCAATAAAGGGAAAACTTGTCTATTTCCCACTTGCCTCACTGAGAATCAAGACTGGCCCCTACTTGTCCTTGGACATCCCCTTCCAACATCTAGCACAGTCTCTGCAGGAACCAGGTACACAGTATTTATTCAACGGATGGGGTCAGGGACGGTAAGTCCAGGCTTTAGCATATAACTGGTACAGTGAGGTGCAGTGAGCTGCAGACGAAGCCTCAGAAGGAGGATTCTGGAATGCTTCAAATTCCAGGGCTGCAGGAGAATAACATCAATGAAAGCCCAAGAGGAAAGAGGGGGCTTCCTCACAGATGGGTCAGGTACAGATCTATCCGATCATCCCCCTCACCCCCCCCCCCCCCCCCGTGAATAACTCGGACCACCAACTTCCTTGGGTCAATAACATATTATTCTACAACCATCATCTCTTCATTCTGAGAAATCTTCTGCTTTGGTCAAGAGAGAAATGTCCACCCAGCCAGAAAGTAAGCTGTAGAGTATAAGACAAGGCAGGATCTGATCATATGTTAGCCTACACTGCTCCAGAAGTTCAGCAACGGGAAGAGTAGGGTCAGGTGGGGCCCTACAGGTGAGTAGGGCTTGCAAAGCTGGAAGACGGGAACAGCGTGCCCCGGGCCCTGGGAGAGGGTGGGGCAGGGCATGAGAACGGGCTTATGGAGACGGGTCTGACTGAGGCAGGCAGCTCCCGGGAGAGCCGAGCACCTGCCCCTCCCTCCAGTGCTGGCAGGATCGCGGCAACTTACCATGCTGGAATGGACCGTAGCCTGCTCAATGTACCTTGCAATGCCTGTGACAAATGCATTCCTGTCCTCGAAGTTTGTGTCAAAGTTAGCCTGTAGGAATTAGAGGACAGAAACATTTGTTGGAAAACAAGTCCAAGGTGGCTAGGTGTCCAAAAATGAGTCCAAACCGCTGCGAACCAATGCCACAGGTCTCTGTGGAAACCTATCTTCCTCTGATCTCCCCCCAAGAAAATCCCAGTCTGACTCACTCACACTGGGCAGGCGCTGGCGAGACGGGGCCCGCACCTGCTTCCCCAGGTTGCCTGAGACTTGGAAGTAAATGGGTAAACTTCAGAAACCTAACTAGCTGCTGAAAGTCAAGATGGGCATCGCTTTCATCGGCAGTTGCAGAAACACTCACCTGAGGCTGCAGATGCTTACATACAAGGACGATAACTGTGGCATTTTTGGTGACAGAAAAAACTGGAAACCATCCAAACGTCCATTAACAGCAAAAGGCTAAATGAGTCATAGTATATCCACACGATGGACTTAAAAGTCGTGGTTAAAAATAAAATGGTGGCATTGCAGTATTGTCATGGAAAAATACCCATAATAAATTTTAAGTTAAAAAAGCCAAATCATAGACCAATATATGTAGTATGGTTTCTTTTTTGTTTAAAAATATCTATATCTATGTATGATATATATTTATATTTATAGTAAAAAGGGGCGTGTGTGTGTGTGTGTGTGTGGTTTGTGTAGTCACAGTTACAGGGTGATTTTGATGTGTTATACTTTTCTGTATTGCTTATAATAAAAAACATACTTATGTAATCAAAAATTCAATCTGGGTTAGAAAACGTGAATAAGCCAAGTTTGTGACTTGACCCTTCAGCGAAGTTTGTGCTTAATAAAATCTACTGAACGAAATTACAGATATATTATGCATTCATATTTAGTCTCAGTTTGCAGCCCCAGAACCTACAAAAGATCAAATACAGCTAAAAATCTGTATAACTTATTCTTTCCTCACGTGGCATACTCAACTAGCATGCCCAGACGAGGGGCTGTTTGCGAAGCTGACTCTAGCTACACCGATGCCCTTCCCAGCTTGCCCTCAGGTGAGAGGGGGATCGGTCATGGTTTTGAGCAATCTGATCATGGTTTGTCACAAGCTCAGGCAAAGGCAAACAATGGTGACTGGCTTCCCTGAGCCATTAGCTGCTATGGGGAGCTGAAAGCTCTTCTCACATACATGACGGAAAAGTAATTACCCAGGCAGGCTCCAGGGGTTTCTAAATTGTAATATTTAATTCATGAGATGAGAGCTGCCAAATCCTTGGTTGGTGCCGCAGCAGGAACCGCCGGGAAGGTATTTGGGGTCAGAGCGATCAACAAGCCTTCCCCCAGGGAGGAGAACAGCCCTGGTGTACGTTTACGAGCTAATCTATTCCTCATCCTCAGCTGCGGCAGGGCGCGAGGGACTCCATCAGCTCGGGACCTTTCACCTTTCAGAGGCAGCCAGACCCCCTCCCTGGGCCTTCAGGGCAAGCCCTCGGGGGACACCCAGGGCTCCGGGCAAGCAGACCTGGTACATGATGGAGGACGGCGGCGGCTCGATGCATGGCTGCTGGTCGGGGAGGGGCAGCTCCTCCAGCAGGTCCACGTTGGACAGGGCGTCCTCCAGGGTCACGTGGGTGGTCATGGCTGCGGTTGCCCCGTCCTGCGCCGAAGGAGAGGGACGTCAGGGGCCTCCAAGGGTCTCTCAGCCTCCCCCTGGGGGGGCTCCTTCCAGAGAAGAAAGAGGGTTTACACTCACTGAGACCACTTGCACTCGCTCCTTCTTCACAAAGTGTTTGCAACTGATGCCTGATAGTTGACGATCTCTTTGCAGTTTACAAAATCCTGGGCTGTTTTTTTTTCTTTTGGAACATCTATGTCTGGACGGGGCCACCCCGCACCCCCCTGTGATCAACACAGCGGGTGGTATTTTGGCCACAGAACGGATGAGGAGGGAAGGCTCGGCACAGTCATGGGACGCCCAGACAAGCACCGTGACGAAGGCCCAGCGGCCTCAGATGGGCCTGCCACTGGACACAGGCCGTGACCAGTCCCCAGCTTTGGCTACTTCTGAGGATACGCAGCCGGTCCGCACCTGAATCACTGCACAGCACCAACACCTGTGCGGGAGAAGCCACGATTCTCCACTTGAAACCAGGGGCTACGTTTTACAGGCCAAGTAAGCCAGAACTAAAAGAATTCAGACCCTAGCATGCTTAACCTTATTTGCAAAAATGGAAGTGCCATGATCTTCGTTGGCCTGGAGGGGTTTTTGTGAGGCACACCAAACAAATCAGTCCTAAAAATGGGTATTTTTGTGTCTTGGACCCTGACGGAGTGTGGTGGCTTTGACGAGAGCTGCATCGGGCAGTGAGGCTAAAGGGGATCTGAAGACGTGCTTACTTACCCCAGGCCGAGCTAACTACTATTTTAAGAACTCAGCCCCCAGCAAACAGAATACTCATTTTTTTCAAAGCCTCTGTGAGACGCTGATAAAAAAAGATCATGATTTAGGCCGTAGAACAGGTTCTCAGGAGTTCCCCCAAACATGACATCCTAGAAGTCACATTCACTGATTACCATGAGTATGGTTAGAAATCAAAAATACAGATCGCAGCCTAAAAAGCACCCCTACCTATGAAGATCTGTAAAAAATACCTCAAGGCCATTCGTCATTAAAGAGGAATTCAAATAGAAATTATAAACCATTTAGGACTGAAAGAGAACATAAATAAACATCTTAAATGCATTTAGCAGAAAATAAGAAAGTAAAACTAAATGAACCTAATTTTCACTCAAAAATCTAAAAAAAAGGGGCACCTGGGTGGCTCAGTGGGTTAAAGCCTCTGCCTTCGGCTCAGGTCATGATCCCAGGCTTCTGGGATCCACACTGGGCTCTCTGCTCCACAGGGAGCCTGCTTCCTCCTCTCTCTGCCTGCCTCTCTGCCTACTTGTGATATCTGTCTATCAAATAAATAAATAAAATCTTAAAAAAAAAATCTAAAATAAGAAATCAACCCAAAGAAATGAGAGTGAAGGCACTGATCATTACAAAAGCTGAAATAAATGAAGCAAAGAACAAAACAAAGAGCAGACTAGGTGAACGAAAGTCTAAAAACTGAGTTTCATACGATTAATAGTAACAGCGAGCTGCCCCTTTAGCACACTTGGATAAGGAAACCAACAGAAAGCCCACTGTGCTGACGGTCTGAGCACCCCTCCCTTCCCCAATCTCAGGCAAGTGTGAGACAGCTTGCAGGCTAGAGTTCTGAAGTGTCAGAAAATGTGTCTTGATTGCTTGTCAGGAAATGTGGTATCCAACATGAGGGCAGAGAAGGGTCACGGACATGACTGCTGGGTATAGGGGCTGCAGAGTGTACCCTAGGTCATGTTGCCCCAAACCAGTGTCTCCTTCCGGCCCATGGCTGGGAGGGCAGGTCAGGGCTGAGCAGCTAGTGTTGCTGCACCCATCACTGAGTCTTCTAGCAACACCTCCCCATCATGCCTGGGACAACAGCAAAGGCCATAGCCAAGGAGGGCTTGAGGAGCCCAGAAGTGACTTCCCCTCTGTTCTCTGCAGGCACTCAGCCTCATGGGGGTGGTTTTAGGTCCTCTCCATACCTACGCTTCTTCCTGTTCTCTCCCCTGAATTTGAAGTGTGGTATCCAGTTCTACAGCAAAACCATTTGCCAACCAACACACAAAAAATTGTCTCCCTTCTTACATTAGTATTATGTTCATTTTATAGGAAGGACTAATAATTTTATAGAGCATAATGATCTACAAGCACCAAAGCCCTAAGAACCTTCTTCATTAATTAAAATAATAATAGTAGTAGCAGCAGTAGTAGTAGTAGTAGTAATAAAGCCAACATATCTTTACCCTTTATGCTCTGCCAAGCATTCCCCTATTTTAACTTTGCATGGACCCTACAAAGGTAGGTGCTATGATTATTCCCATTTTACAGAAGAGCCAACAGAAGCTCAGAACTGAAGTAATTTCACAAGGTCAAGTGCTGAAAAGTGTGGGGCTGGGACTGGAATCTAGATGTCTCCAGCTCCAGATCTGGGGTTTCCTTCCAAGTGCTGAGATTCACATTGCAAGTCTGTATGTACTGACACAAGGTCCATCTCCATGCTAGGTCTTCTCTTGAAAAAAATATTTTTTTACTTTTTTATTTGACAGAGACAGAGAGCAGAAGCAGGGGGAAGAGGCAGGCAGAGGGAAAAGGGAGAAGTAGGCTTTCCGCTGACAGGGAAGCCCGATCCTGGGGTCCTGACTAGAACTCAGGACAGCAAGATCATGACCTGAACCGAAGGCATACACTTAACCGACTGAGCCACCCAGGGGCCCTGAGCTAAGTCTTTTCAATTGTAGGTGCTTATGCCAAAGTACTACAGGCACAGCAATTTTTTTTTTAAGATTTATTTATTCATTTATTGATGGTGGGAGGGATAGAGTGATAGGTAGAGAGAGAATATCAAGCAGACTCCACACACAGCACAGAGCCTGATGTGGGGCTCAATCTTATGACCCCAACATCATGACCTAAGCCAAAATCAAGAGCCAGATGCTTAACCTGCTGAGTCACCCAGACATCCAGCACAGGCATGGCTTTTTAATAATAAAAGGCTTGGGCTCCATCCCTAGGACCTTAGTAAGGATGTGAAACAGCCCAAGGAAGGAAATCTGGCAATATCTAACAAACTCATATAAGCATTTCACTGTTTGACCAGTAATCACTTCTAGGGAACTATCCTAAAGACACGTTGATAAAAATGCAAAAGACATTGGCACCAGGCTATTCACCGGGGCACTACCCGCAGTAGCAAAAGTGTGCAAAATGCAAACACGCCTCAACAGAAGATTGTCTGAATAGACCATGTGCCGCCACACAGCGAGATACTAGGCAGCAGTAAATAGGAATGAGGAATCCATCTGTACACGCCAAGTCTGGGGTGATCTCCAGGATATGCTGTGTACAATACACTGTCATTTATCTAAGAAAGGAGTGATGTATACATGCACACACACATTAAAAAACAAACAATGGAAGGATAAACCACCTAATTTTAAAATCTGGCCATCCCTGGGGAAGAAGGATAAGCAGGAATATGGTTAAATGGGTAGTGATAGAGGCACGATTTCTTTGAAAATAACCCGTTATGTAGATTTGACTTTGAAACCATATATTTTATATAATTATAAAATATTTTTAAATTTAAAAAGCAACCACTCCGGGTGGCTCTGTCAGTTAAGTGGCTGCCTTTGCCTCAGGTCATGATGGCGGGGTCCTGGAATCAGCCCCACATCCAGTGCCCTGCTTGGTGGAGAGTCTACTTCTCCCCCTCCCTCTGCCTGTTGTTCCTACTTGTGCTATCTTTTGGTTAAATAAATACATAAAATCTCAAAAACAAACAAACTAAAAAACAACCACTACCCGGCAAAAGCAAGATAAAACAAATTAAGGCATATGTGTATTAGTTTTTGGCATAACTACACAGAAAGAACCTATTCCAAGTGATTTTTTTTTTTTAAGATTTTATTTATTTATTTGAGAGAGATCACAAACAGGCAGAGAGGCAGGCAGAGAGAGGAAAGGAAGCAGGCTCCCCACTGAGCAGAAAGCCGGATGCGGGGCTCGATCCCAGGACCCTGGGTTCATGACCTGAGCCAAAGGCAGAGGCTTTAACCCACTGAGCCACCCAGGTGCCCCTCCAAGTGATTTTAAAACTCAGAAATTTCTGGCAGAAGATAGCTTAAGAATGATGAAGAGTTGCAATAAAATATCTCAAGATTTTTTTTCATAAAAAATTGGTTAACTGTGGCAGTGAGAACGTTTGAATGCGCTGTAAGGTAAGACAAATTAGTGATTGTGGAATGCTCTATCATTCCTGGTGGTGCTAAGAATTGGTATTTTTGATGAGAGAAAGGACATACAAAACCAAGTCAACTATATAGCCCTGAATATGAATTTGGGGTATCAGTAGGAAGTCATTACATGTTTTGACTTTAAATATACCATATACACGCATGTTTGTATGTATGGGTATGTGTGTTTATCTCCTAGCTCTGTGCACTGAAAAGACAAGGACACAATGACCAACCCATGAGCAATGAGCACTTTTACTGCCTGGCTTTGGTCTGCAAATACTATTTCCTGCTAAAAGAACCAATATATTGGAGAAATAGCTCAGTCCAGGTCTGGGACAGAAAATGTATACGAAAGGCTTAGAACAAGTTGTCAGAGCAGAAAGCAAAGCAGCAGCTCTCTATCTAGGACTCCCGCGGTGTGTCCAAGGGACCCAGGAGCCAACTGGAGGCAGCATCCACTGGCCAACGAAGGGGCACTGTGAGAGCACCAGTTAGTATAACTCAGTACAACGGAAGCAATATAAAATATGTGTAAATCCATGAAATCATAAGGACACTTACTAAAACGTTTTTTTAAAATTACTTTGTTACTGCTGGAGGATGCCAGTGAACCACCTTTATGTTGAAAGTAGGCACAAAAAAGCAAAGAAGCAAACATTTAACATGCCTTTCCTATACACAATGACCACTGGGTAAACAAGAAGAATGTTCATCTCTAGAGATAGAGAAGTTCTTTTTTTTTTTCCCCAGAAATACTGACAAATAAAATATCCCTGGGTGGCTCAGTCGGTTAAGCATCTGCCCTCAGCTCAGGTCATGATCCCCAGGTCCTAGGATTGAGCCCCACACTGGGCTCCCTGCTCAGCAGAGGGCCTGTTTCTCCCTCTCCCTCTGCTGCTCCGCCTGTTTGTGTGTTCTCTCTCTCTCTCTCGTTCTCTGTCAAATAAATAAAATCTTTAAAAAAAAAATCCCTATATTTCTAACTCCTCAAATGGATATAGGCACAGATGATCATCCACTGCTAACATCCCTAAGTGAAAGACAATCAGACATCATGTGCCTCCTGATGGAAGAGCACACCATCGCCTTACAAAGAATGCTGGACCCAAAGCAAAACACTGCAACCCAATCAAGCCCTTGACACCCACTGATAGTAAATGACCAGGACAGAAGAACACGTTAGAATATGCCACAGTGATGTAATCAGTAAAATATAATCTATGGGAAACTATGCATGACGAATGACTCAGTGTCACATAAATTCCATGGGGGTGAAAACAAGAGATCCAGGGGAAGCCATTGCCGATAGGGGACTAACAGACTGCCACAGTGTGTCCCCTTGTTTGGATCCTCTTTGAAACAAGCCATCAGAAGAAAATCGTATATAAGGAAACTGGAACATTTAAGAGTAACTGGGTTATTGATTGTATTAAAGAAACGTGCTATTATTTTTCGGATGTGAAAATAATATCAAGGTTATATTTTAAAAGAGTTTGCATCTTTTAGAAATATCTACTAAAATATGCATAAAATGATACAGGGGTTTGCTTCCAAATAATAGTAGAGAGGGAGAAAGTGAGTAACAGAGGAAACAACCGTGAACTAGTAACTGTTAATGCTGTGTGATGCTTACACAGGGATTTATTGTATCTTTCTATTCAATGCCACATGTTTCAAAATGTTCTCGAAATCCTCAGGCTTGGTGTATACACCACCAGCTCGAACCCATCTCCCCTTCCTTCACCTTCCCTGACTCTCACTTGCCATATGATCTTCCCCTTCACCTTCCTCCTACACCCTGGGTTTCTTCTGGCTTCACACACTTCAAAATAACTCATCGACCTGAATAACCCTAAGGTTTTCCCTTTAACACAATAACACCCCTGCACTTCCCTCGAAGAGAATCAGTAAGTGAACAGCCTACCAGCCGGTAAATTAGGAGTCTTTATTTCTGTTAATGCAACCTTTCTTTTCTCCTTGTAAATGCAGCTTCTCTAATGGATTCCTGTGTTTGTTTGTAGATCATTCACTGTCTCAGGGAGAAGGAAATCAGACATTTTTAACTCAAGGGCTATAAGTCATTGCCAACTCCAAATCAATCAGGAAGAAAAAAAAGACATTCTGGAAATTTTAAGCAATACACGTGAAAATAAGGACTTGCTTTCTGGCTCAAGTGTCCTGCCTATTATGCAATCTGCCAAAGGAGAGTAAGTCTTTATATCCAATCAATGAACACGTGGCCACTTTGCCACTTTGGAGGAGAAATTCATATAAATATTTAAAAACGAACAGTGTTCTGGGAGTGTCACTTTACCAGGCACAGCTGCGGCCTCTCAGGGTGGGGCATTCATAGCCGATTTAAATTCAGCATCTCTCTAAGGAGCTCGAACGCAGTGGCCTGGTTTCACCGAGGACTAACAGCACTGGGCTCCAAAGCAATCTGCTTTGGAGAAGGGCTTTAGGGGCACCCTGGCTGACATGGCTGATGGAGCCCGAGCAAGTGGGGGTAGGCCCCCAAAATGCCAGGTGGGTGCCAGGAGAACCTGGCTTGGGGAACACAGGTGCTGACTAACCATACCCTAAACCCAGCAAAAGATCTAGAAGCAAAAAAGATCTGCATTGTCATTTCCTACTTGACTTTCTGGAAGGAAAAGGAAAAATAACAAGATCTTTTTACTGAAGTGGAATACCGGGCTAAGTATAGCCTGGGTTCAAATCTGTCATCTGCCACCTACTAGCTACATAACCGTAAGTGTATTACTTAACCTCTCGAGTCTCGGTTTCCTTACCTTTAAAAGGGCAATAATTAATAACGGTCCCTGCCCTTGATGATTTATTCTGGGGATTATATAACATTACAGAATGTGGAATGCTGCCCAATAGCAGGCACAAAGTAAGCCCTTGGGAAATGTTAGCAGGCGGGTGGCCTCTTTTTAACGTGGTGAATGGATGAATCAAACATTGCCACAATTCTATTTAAAAAAAAAAAAGGAGGGGACTACTATTATCTCAGCTCTAACATCTCAACTCTATAGGTCTTTCATATTGATTTCCTTAGTCGCAATCACCCTGCAGTTTCGAGAGGACAGGTGTTATTTTTGCTGTTTTTGTAAGGAGGGCACAGGGTTACTGAGAAGTGAAAAACGTTCTTTCAAAGTCACGTGGCCAGCTGGTGGCTGAGCTAAGGGCAGAAAGCGGATATCTTGACTCCCAGTTCAATGCCCTTTCTTCTAGACCACACCTACTTTTGTACCTTTATAAAAGGTACCAAGCACTTTACTTCTTTTTTTCCCCTCCAGGTTGGCTGCTTTTTTCCCTCCTCAAGAAGGACAAGACTCTGCCAACCTAGAAAGATTAGGTAACTGTCACCTTTGGGTCCTACAAACATCAAGAAGTCAGGAAATATTTTCCCTGCCTGTAAATCTCTCCAGCTAGAAAGCAATTAAATACATAGTTAAAAGTGATAAATATGTGAGTATTTATGTATAGAAATATTGTATAATTAAATACGTAAATAAATAAATACATAGGAAATAAAAGGAGGCTTACATTGTCCCCCTAAAAAAATGTATTCTTGCACAGCATTTGACTGAGCAGGAAAAATCCAAAGAAGGAAACTGGAGTGTATTATGCATACACACTTGGCATGTTGGGGACTGTGCAGGGACCCAGGTTTGCAGTGACAGGACGTGGGGCCCCGGGTCAGTATTTCCTCTGCAACCAAGACCCTTCCACATGTCGGAGGCAGCTCTTTCACAGGTGCGGGACCCAGGCAGGCTCAGAGTCACCCGTGTGCATCTTACAGGACTTCCAAAGACCCCACCAGAATGGAGCATGTGGCTTTTCCTGAACAGTCTGGGGGTGAAGAATTTTACAAGAACATTCCACTGACCCCATGATCAAACCTTGTGGCTCCAAACCTCACTGCAGCCCACTTGGCACTTCTTTTAATGCATCACCTGGTCCATAAAATAAAGCCGTAAGTTAGGCGCTGCCCCAACGCTGACAGCAGCAAGCCTCACCGTGGTGCCTGGAGAGGAGAGGCTGAGCCATGCAGGATGGAGAGGAAACTACAAGCATGAGAGTTGGGGCCACAAAGTGCAGAAGCAGAACTCTACGTATTCCAATAGCTTAAGAAGTATCAGCAATATCATAGCACACAACCACCAAACACTTCATACACTGCCAGGATGACCCTAGGGCTCGGGGAGACTGAAGGGAATGGTTAACTCCTTAAGGAGCCTTTCTGACTCTCTTACCCACTACACAAATTCACTTTCCCCTTTGGCTCTCCTTAAAACCCAGTGTGCCCCTACTTCTGTGGCATCCATAATGCTTTATTACACCTATTACCACATCTTCTCTCCTGCCCTAAATGACAAATTTCTTGAGGGCAGGAGCTGTCTAACACCCAGCTCTCAGCACAGTTTCAAGCACACATTTGTAGCTACATAAAGATTTAGTCAATGAGTAGGTGCACCTGGGTGGCTTAGCTGGTTAAGCATCTGCCTTTGGCTCAGGTCATGATCTCAGGATTCTGGGGTCAGGCTCCATGCTCAGCAGGGAGCGGGCAGGGAGCCTACTTCTCCCTCTGCCCCTTTTCCTGCTCATGTTTTCCCTCTCTCTCTCCCAAGTAAAAATCTTTTTTCATGAGTAATGGCCAGGGAACCCAAGACATCAAGAAAGCCATCACTATGTCCAAGATACCAGGATTTTAAAAGTGGGAATGGAGGAAAAGGAATATAAATAGCAAAAAACCTGTTTATATTTTAGAAAGAACTCCTTCAAAATGGTTCAAATAGTTAACATGCGAACACTTAAAGCGAAAAGCTTCAATGTTTTGTATACAGTTATGTCTGAAATAAACTCTCTCCTTTCTCTCACGGTATGACCTGATTTCACTCATCCTTCAAGGTCACTCATGCTAGGATGTAATTGCTCCCTTCCAGTGTTGGTGAGGCTGTGAAATAGGAAGCCTCAGACATGGCCAGTAGGAAAAGTAAAACAGTGGGAAACTGTAGCAGTTCCTCAAATTTTAGAACAGAGAGTGACCTTGTGACACAGCAATGGCACTCCTAGGTCCACCAGCAGTACCTCTCTGCTGACACGTGCTGCCTGGGAAGGGTGGCGAGTACTGATACTTCCTCTTTCCAAGTCCGGGCCACCGTTACTAATTGATAATGGCTTTATTTCTCAGTGAGTCCCCAGGCAGCCTCAGAACCCTCCTCGTGAAATACAGAGGTCCAGGTGGCCACCGGACATCGATCTGCGTTTGCCCGTGAAAGAAAACACAGATGTGTAGAATGAGGTATGCGTGTGTAGGCTCCATGAGGTGACAGGCCATTTCTTAGCCGTCACTGAAAACCTCAGTGACCTTAACAGAGCTCTGAAAACAGATTAGGCACTGAGGAAGTAGCAGATGAATGCATGAACACATCTGAATCCCCTGACGACACAGGAGAAATGAGATGACCTGAATAGGCCATGTCTTCATTTCTAGTTTTTCCATTCCTTCTCCTTCACTACTGACAGCACAGATAACTTAAATCAATATGAAATATGCAATCATACCCATAAACTGTCTATACAATTACTTACTTAATATTTTTGTCTATAAAGAATTTTTATGTTTGGTTTTATAAATACATTTTAAAAGGAAGCTCAGATTACAATCACTAACAGAGAACTAGTATCACTTGGCCATAAACAAAGGGAAACTATAAAATATAAAAACAATGAAAACAATGGGTATCATCTGAAAATCACCTCACATCACTCTTGATATGTTCATGAGAGGTGGTTTATCTGGTGAGAGTGAGATGAAGAACTAGCTCGAATCCTGACTGCCACTGCTGGCTCTGTGACCTTGGGAAGATGGCATTATGCTTCTGAGCCCCAGCTTCCTTGTCTCTGATAGGAGGAAAAATAACAGTTCCAACCTTGTAGGCTTTGAAAACTGAATGAGTTAATTCATGTAAACAGCTTGCTTGGTAGAGAGTGCTCAATAAAATCTGCCCAACAAAACCAAATCCAGCATTGTATAAAAGGGATTATACATCATGACAAAGTGAGATCTATCCCAGAAATGTATGATGGGTTTAACATTAACATCCAAAAATCAATTAATGTAATAAGCCATATCATAGAATAAAGGACAAATCCCACAGGGTCATCTCAGTATATGCAGAAAGAAAAATGGATGAAGTCATACTCCTTCATGACAAAAACACTCAGCAAACTAGGAACAGAAGGGAACTTCCTCAACCTGATAATGGGCAGCTAAAACAAAACAAAATCTACAGCCAACTTCAGACTTAATGGTAAAAGACTGAATGCTTTCCCAAAATTAGGAAGAAGACAAGGATGTCTGCTCTCTCCATTTCTATTCCACATTATATTGGAGGTTCTAGCCAGTGTATTTAGGAAAGAAAAAAAATAAACGGTATCCACATTAGAAAGGAAGGAGTAAAATTATCTCTATCTGCAGACACTTAATCTTATACATAGAAAATCCTTATGAAATCCACTAAAAACTATTAAAATGAACAACCATGTTCAGTAAGGTTACAGGATACAAGGTCAACACACAGATGTCAATTGTATCTCTCTATACTAACAATGTATGGTCAAAAAATGAAATCACGAAAATATTCTATTTATAACAGCATCACAAATAATACAATACTTAGGAATAAGTTTGCCCAAAAAAAGAGCATAAAATGTACACTCTGAAAACTATAAAACATTGTCAAAAAATTGAAGAAGATATAAATAAATGGAAGATATCCCATTTTCATAGATTGGAAGACTTAATATTGTTAAGATGGCAGTATTCCACAAACTGATACAGATCCAGGGTGATCCCCATCAAAATCCCAGATGGCGTCTGTAAGGAAATTGACAAGCTAATCCTAAAATTCACACAGAAATTCAAAACGATCTCCCAAAAGAACAAAACTGGAGGACACCCACTTCCCAATTTCAAAACTTAGTCCAAACCTAAAGTAATCAAAACAGTGTGGAAAAAGAAAGTGTGGTATTGGTATAAAGATATAAAACAGAACTGAAATTCTAAAAATAAACCCTCATATTTATGGTCAATTGATTTTTGACAAGGGTACCAAGACAATTCAGTGGGAAAAGGATATTCTTTTCAACAAATGGTGTTGGGACACCTGGATATCCACATGTGAAAGAATGAAGCCAGACTTCTACCCGACACCACACAACAAATCAACTCAGAATGGATCAAAGACCTATAACAGCCAAAACAGTAAAACTCTTAGAAGAAAACACCAGAGTACATCTTTGTGACTTGGGAATATGTAATGACATCAAAAGTACAAGCAGTGCAATAAAAAGTAGGTTAGGTATCTTTGATTTTATTAGCTGTCTATTAATAGCATCAAAATTAAACTTAAAACTTTGGTACCTCAGAAAACATCAACAAGAAAGTGAAAAAACAATCCACAGGATGGAAGAGACCACCCGGACGTCGTCTGCTATTTACATAGACTATACAAAGAATTCTTAAAATTCAGTAACAGAAAGGCAACCCAATCTTTAAAATGGGCAAACGATAGGAACAGACCTTGCTCTGAAGAAGATATACAAATGGGCAATAAGCACATAAAAATTATTAATATTTTTAGCCATTGGGGCAATGCAAATCAAAATCACAGTGAGTTATCATTTCATATCCATTAGAACAGCTATTCTCAAAAAGACAAGTAACAACAAATGTTGGTGAGGATGTGAAACTGGAACCCCCATACCCTGCTAAAAGGAAGGTAAAATGGTGCAGCAACTTTGGGAAACAGTTTGGCAGTCCCTCCAAGTTTCAAACACAATGTTACCAAATACAACGTTGCAACTCCTGTGTCTAATCCCAAAAGAACTGAAAATATATGTCCACATAAAAACCGGTACATAAATGTTCACAGCACCACCGTTTGTGATGGCCAAAACCTGGAAATGACTCAAATGTCCATCAGCTGAGGAATGGGTAAATAAAATATGGTATATCCCTGTTACGGAATATTATTCAGCCATAAAAAAGAATGAGGTAGAGACACACGCCACAACATGCACTTCAAAAATCTGATAAGGGAAAGAAACATAGTGTGCTTTTTAAAGGAAATGCCCAGGGTGAGCAAATCAAAAGAAACATTAAGTAATTTGTGGGTCCATAGGCTTGGGGTGGAAACTGGAGGAAATAGATGCTGCTGCTAATGGGCATGAAGGTTCTTCTTTCTGGGGTGATGAAAATGTTATAAAATCAATCACGATGACTGTTGCACAACTCTGTGAATATACTGAAAATTACTGAACCATATGCTTTAAGTGGTGAACTGAAGCGTCAGTACCAAAAAATGTTCTTATGTGCGTGAGTACTTGGGGACAGTTTGGGTATTACATATGCAGGAGTGGTACAAAGAGAGGGAGCTGGAGTAGGAGCTTGGCAAGTTTGGGAACCACGATGCTGCCTTCCGACAAGCACAGATTCCACTGAATAAAAATCACCAGAGGAAGTGGGACAGAACCAGAGAGCAACAGACACACCCATCCAAAGGACCCCATGGGGCAGCCCCTAGACCGAAGGACAAGCTGGACCACCGTGGGGCAGGGCCCAAACCAGCACCCCAAACCCCTCAGGTTGGTTGCACTGCCATCTGTTGAGGGGGTGGGGGGCTGCCCCACCCTGGGGAAGAGACTGCTCAGACAGCAACAGCCTCTGAGATGGGGGAATGGGCTTTGAGGTTTAGAATGAGAAAAAGACCAGTTTGTAGTCCTCCTCCTTCCTTCTTTCTGCTGGGAGTGTGTGTGTGTGGGGGGGGGGTGGGCACTGAGGCTGAGAGATTAGACAGACCAGTGCAAGGTCACTTAGCTAGTTAGGGGCGGAGCTGGGGTTAACACAGTAACTTCCCCGGAAGATAGGAGGATCTGATACACTAACAGATAGGACAGAGCTGTTAAAAAAAAAAAAAAAAAAAAAAAAAAAAAAAAAAAAAAAAAAGTGGTATTAAATAGGAAGGAAGGAAGGGGAAGGGAGAAAATTCTAACTCTGCAATAAAACAAAAAAGCTATGTAGGAAAAGAGATAAATCAAAGGACATTACCTATCTTTTTAGTGATCATCATTTACATGTCTTAATAATATAGATGCTTCAGACATGATTTAGGTTGAAACAGAGCTCTCGCAGTGGCACCTGGGTGGCTCAGTGGGTTAAGCCTCTGCCTTCAGCAAAGGTCATGATCTCACAGTCCTGGGATCCAGCCCCACATCAGGCTCTCTGCTCAGCAGGGAGCCTGTCTCCCCGCAAGCCCCACCCCCCATCTGCCTCTCTGCCTACTTGTGATCTCTATCAAATAAATAAATAAAATCTTAAAAAAAAAAAAAAAAAGCCAGAGCTCTCACTATATTGGGAGATGGGGACAGGGGAGGGAGGTGAATGGTATAAGAAAGCGAAGTCTTCATCTATCACGCAGGAAGTAAACAGACAATGCATAGAGCAGATAAATCAAAAAATGGCAGCGTAAGCATATTCCTAAGAGATCTGGAAGCACGAGCTGGGAGAAACAGTGAGTTAGAAGTGACAGCCTCTCCGGGGAGGTGGGCACTGGATGGCTATTTTCATTATGCGTCTTTGCACACTATTTGATCTTTTGTTTTTGCTTTTTAAAGATTTCATTTATTGATTTGACAGAGATAGAAACAGTGAGAGAGGGAGAAGCAGGCTTCCTGCCAAGCAGGGAGCCCGATGTGGGGCTCCATCCCAGGATCCTGGGATCATGACCTGAGCTGGAGGCAGCTGCTTAACAACTGAGCCACCCAAGCACCCCACTATTTTGAAAGCATGTATTGCTTTGATCAAAATTTTTAAATTTAAAGACAACAACCCAAGGCCTCCTTCCTAGCATCTCTGATACCATCTGGCCAGTCGCTAGCACTGTCTTCAGGCAGCCTTCCCTCCTGGACTCCCTCACTGCAGGTTTTCTGGGACAGAGACCCCCATCCCCAGCAGCTTCTCTCCACACAAGGGACAGGAGGACAGAGCAGAGAAGTCCACGCCTTGGGCCTCTGGAGAAGGCCTACCCTCCTGGTTGCTTACAGCGAAGAGAAAGACTCTGGCTGGGTTAGAGACATTGCCACCCCACCTCCTGCCGGCCGTTTTACCCAGCTGCTTCCTGTGTTGTCAGTGTTGAGGGTTGAGGGGGCCTTTCCGTTGATAACCCAACAGGGCAGGGCAGATCCCATCCTCTGGCGGGGCGGGAGGCGGGGGTGGGGTGGGGTGGGCAGTCATGTCTCTGAGAGCAGCTTGCCAGCTTGCTGATCTGCTCCCAGTGGGGCCTCCTGGGACAATCCACCACGTGAGGGGTGCCAACGTGACCTCTGTCTGGGGAGAGGAGCTGCGTCTCAGCAGCACCTGCTCAAACTCAGGAAGAGAAGCCAGTCACCCTGAGTCTGCCCTGGAAACAAAGAGCGAAACGGCAAGTTCAGCCACAAGAGCAGACGGTGCAGGCCTGTTTCACGAGGCTGCAGCTCGACTATGGCTCCAACTGAAGACCGACTTAGGCCCTGGAATTGCATCTTCACTCCCTCTACAAAGGTCATTTCCTTGCCGGTGAGACAGGAAGGTTGGTCGGGCGGTGGTTCTCTACTGTGATGCCAAAAAAGTCCCTTGTCAAGATTCTTATGGGCAACTTTTACCTAGTGACAGTTTAAGTATGAGGTTTGCAAACAAGGTACTTTTTATTACATGCTTGGGAGAGCTCCAAGGGCTCCCATGTTACCCCTGCTGGCAGGTATATCTCTTTCCCTGAGTGGGGGTGCATTGGGGAGGGGCTGGCTGTGGCTGTGGTGGGCTGAGCATGTCAATATTGTCCACGTCCAACTCGAAAAACAAAAGTGACATTGGCAGCCGACGGACCCTCCATGCCAAGGGCTTCCTTCAAGACCACGGTTCTCTAACATGGACACCCACTCTGGCCAAGATGTATGAGAGGTCATGAACCTGCCCATGAGCATTCTTGCCTTTGCTCCAACTCTCTCCACTCTCCAATAGACTGTTCTCTCCCCTTCTGGAATCCTACCCTTGACCACTGTCAAGGCCCAATTCAAGATAGGCCTCCATGAAGTTCTGAACAGCCAAACTCCACTAAACTTCCATTTCTCTGGATTCTTAAAGTGCTCAGTCTCAGCGTTCACAACTTCCTACTGCATTATAAATTGCTTTATGTGTTCACTATTCTTTGGATCACCAAAACCAGGAATAGTCTTTTTTTTGTTTTTTTTTTTAGTTCCACCCATAGCCCTAGTACAGATCAGGGCACATTCTACACATTATTTACTTAATAAGCACTACAGGAACAACTTGTTGACTACATTGGCAAGTGGCCCAAATTTGTGTCTTCCGGTAACATTATAGTCCTCTATGATATCACATCTAAGTCAGCCTTATTGCTAGAAGACTCTGAGGGGACTTCTTTAGAGCATACCGATCTCACCTTAACCCGTAAGACACAGGTCCTTATTTTTCTTTCCCATGTGACAGTATAACATACTTGAAGGATGACGGACAACCCCTAGTCCTGAATTCTTTTCTCACCCTTCATAACTTGCCAAATCAGTCTTAAGACGTCACGATTTAAAAACACAAATTGGCTATCTTTCTCAGGTATCCCTTCACTTAATACTGGGTTACTGAGTATCTTCTGTGAGGGTCAGCTCTGCAGATTCTCTGGTCTCAGAAAGTAAGACAATCCTCTCATTATCCCCAGCTGATTTCTTATTCCACCCACAGAGGCAGCTGTTCCAAACCTCCGGAAGTCTCCTGAACTTTCCTAACCAGTCTGCCACCTTTACTTTCTGCAGAGGACATCATCTCCTCCCTTATTTAGAAGACAGAGACCATACAACATGGACATACTAAACATCCTTCTATCCCATGAAGAGATTAAAATCTGAGAACCACAGCTCTAAGATGACCTAATGATGATGCGAACACACAATCAAAAGGCCTATTGATGAAGTCATCACTGGGTCCTTCTCTGGTATCTCTCCAGAAGGTCACATTTACTTCCCTCTCTCCTTGCACTACTTCTGAGTTGCTGTAAGTCTAGCCATATGCCACTCAGCCAGAAGGGTACCTGCAAGAAATTCTGCCTGAACTTCAGCTCTACCTTCTCAGAGCAATCTCTTTCAAGGATCTTGCACTGAACTGGTTTCCTCCTCTACTGCCAGGGCCCAAGAAGTACAGCTTGAATGGTCTTCCTTTGAGGCACACCACACAGAGCCCTTGGCATAACGGCCAAGGATAGGAAGCCAGTATCCAAACTCTGCATCCTGGGAGGCGCCCCACCCCCACTGACTGAAATCTGAAATGTCTTTGTACAGACAAGGCCGTCCAGGGGCCGTGACAGAATCTGTGAATCACACAGTGCCTTTCAGTGTCCCCTTGGCTTGCTGTTACAGAGAGGCCACAGATTTGTCTTCTTAAGTTGACACACAATATATAATTAATAACTTGTTCCTCTAGGAATAAAGGGCAGTCCTCCCAAAGAGCCACACATTCAGAAACCTCTTTCTCTTCTGTTTCCATGGCCTTTTCTTCTAGGACTGGGATTTATAGACATTATCTCATCTGCAGGCTCCTGTGGCAACAGGTAGGTAACAGGCTGGGCACGCTGCTTTCCCGTGGCCAATTCGGAAAGTCAGAGAGAGGCAGTGCAGGATTTAAAGGCACACAGCAAGTCGAGGATAACTCCTGTGTCCGACGGCCACGGCACTGCTCTGTCTGCCTGGGAAGTGAAGCATGCCCTTAACATTTTTGGCTGATTGCAAAATGCTAAATGCACACAGAAGGAAATTTCCTTCCTGACCTCTCTTTGTGTGTTGAAATGTGAGAACTACCTCTGGGCTTGGGCTCAGTGTACTCCCTCCCCTTCTTTCTGCCTACTCAAGTTATATGCACCGTCAGTGAGCTGCTCAAGAGCACTTCCTACCTGAAGGCCTTACTGATAGCGCATCCTATCACTCTCATGGCTACCTTTTGCAGGTAACCCTGCTGGGGCTAGCCAACTCCCCGTTGGAAAAGCAAAATCCAGGAAGGCCCTGGAGGTAGAGGAGTGGGAAGAGCTATGGATTGACTACACACATGAACCATATTCTTAAGGATTATGTAATTAGTACATTAAAATAATAAATACATGGGCACCTGGGTGGCTCAGTTGGTTAAGTGTCTGCCTTCGGCTCAGGTCATGATCCCAGGCTCCTGGGATTAAGTCCCACATCGGGCTCCCTGCTCATGGGGAGTCTTCCTGTCCCTCCCCCTCTGCCTCTACACCCTGCTAGTGCTCTATCTGTCTTTCTCTCTCTCACTCTCCATATCTCAAATAAAATAAAATCTTCAAAATAACCAATAAATACATAAATGGAATAGCACTTCACTATGTGCTAGACACTCTACTCAACATGTTCGTGTGTCCCTCACTTAAAAAGAGCACCCAGTGAAGGACCAGCTCCTTCCCCACCTCTGCTGGCTTCCCAGTCACTGCCCAGCATGCTTCACTACCAAAACAGATCTATCCTCTAGAACCTAGGCACGGGTGTGCTCCTCGGAACGACAAGACCGAAGGCCTGTTACAAAGGCTCCAATGAAGTGACCGATGTCTGGTTTCATCAAGTACAAGTGAATAATTAATACTTGCTAGTAAAGAAATAGACTCATTGTTATGGTGGCCACACGGAGGCTACAAAAGACCATTTTGTGAAGTTCTTGGTGGATCCCTGAGGCCAAAAGCAGCCAAAAGAAACCTCTCTGAATTGAGAGTATAGGCCAATCCTCAAATGTAGGGACCAGAGAGCCTGTGCTGTTTTCCAGGAGTGCTGTTTCCAATGCTAATTAGCTTGTTGCTTATTCATCACCTCATTCAGCTTGCTGGTCAATGACAGCAGTGGAGGCCCACGGAACTCCCAAGAGGGCACAATTTATCAGAGGGGACGTGGAGTTTTCTCCTGGGGCGCTTTTCCAGATTTTAAATTCATGTCTACCTTTTCTGGGCCAGCCTCCGATTTGATTTGAGAAAAACTCTCCAACCCTACTGGATCATATACCCCATTCTTGGCCTAATGCCCTAAAACAAGTATTTCCTTTTCCACTTTCAGCAGGGACAGAACAAGGCAGTCTTGGGTGCCTCCAGAACTGGTGAGAACTGGCCAGGAAATATAATAAAGAACCTTAGTGAGCAGAGAGCTAATGCCCACAGCCAGAGGCTCAGTGTTCAGAACTAGGCAGAAGTACTAGCTTTGTAAGCAACAACACACTCTTCTTGTGGCCTCGTAACTGCCCGGGCAGATGGCAGCCAGTGCCAGTGAGTAACTCTCTATAAGGAAGTTTTACCCTCCCCCCCCCCAAGTGGATACTGGGTGCTCCACACATACCTTCCAGTGACAGTAACCCCTGGCCAGTGACACATACACATGCTCCTATAGTACTTCTGCCCCATCAGCAAACAGAGCTGACCACCACTAATTACTGCCATTTCAGTGAGCTGTTCCCCAAATTGCTACCCAGTTCCCCGTTCCTACTCGCAGCCCACTGCCTGAAATTCCACCGCTAGAGATATCAAATATGTTGACTTAAAGCTTTGTTTTCCATTCAAATGCCTCCTGGCCTCTGTTTCCTTTCCAGTTAAATGACTTCTAAAGGACCTGCTCTGCATCGAATGGCAAATTCTTTTGTATTTAGCTCTTAAAAGATAAACATGTTCACTGGCTCCTTTCTTGAAAATAATTTTTGACACAGGAGAATGGGGGAAGCACAGAACACGGAGGTGGAGGTGGGAGACCTCAGGGAGCATCACAGAGAAGGTCTTATGATGCTGAAACAGACTTCATGGCTTTTGCAATCTTGCTCAGGGATATGGACCTAGAAATTTGCACTCTAACATCTGTAATCTCCGGGGTTAGCAGCATGGCTCCCAACAGGGCCTGTGCCCAAAAGTAAGTAAGGTAAGACACAATGCCCTAAGGGAGACATAGGTAAAAGGTAGAAAAGTGGAGTATGAGAACGAGCACTCCCCTAATTCGTTCCTCATGTCTGCAGGACAGCCCCAGTCTCCTCATCCACGCCAGGAAGGCACAAGCACTTGGGAGCTAACAGGAAAAGATCCTTGCCACCTTTTTGTCCTGGCTGGAAGGGGAGCAGATGGCCCATCAGCCCTAGGTGAGTGTTTCTGCTGAGCTGGAGACACTAGGGAAGCAGAGGTCAAAGTCAGATTCCCTGGGCTGGGAAGGGCCAGAGCAGTGCCAGTGTTCTTTCCTGCCATGTTCTCCTCAGCACAGAGAACCATACTCCTGTCGGACCATGCTTCCTGCCCCCACCCCCACCCCTAAACAGAGAGCACCCCCTTTTCTTCCTTTTCACCCACCCATCGAGGGGGAGAGCTGTCCTGAAAAGCAGAAGCTACAACAGACAGGTAGGCAATCTTTCCGGTTCTCCAGAGCTCAAGAAAATCCAACCTTTTCCCCAGGAGTCAGCCCACTCATCCCCTTCCCCCTGTCCTCCCCCGCCCACAGCCAACCGGCTGGGGGAGTGATGCCAGTGTAGGCCAGGAGGCTTCAAAGCGGGTCAGACTTGCCTTCTCCCTCATTAAATCCCCCACCCCCGAACACTGGCGCTCCGACCTTCGCCCCACCCATCTCTCGTTCACCGCAGGGCGCTGTGTGCCCCAGGCGTCTGCCAAGCAGGCCCACGCGGCTCTCGCTGGCCCTGGAGCAGGTGATGGTGGCCTCGGCGGCAGAGGCGGCGGCCGGCGCTCTGCAATACCTGGGCTCGGGGATGTCAAGCCGCCGGGCTCGCGGCTGAGGCAGGTGTCTCCCGTGCTCGGGATTAGCGCCGCTTCCTCTCCGGCCCGCGGCTCCCGCCCAGGCCGCGCACCTGCTGCTGCTGCTGCCGCTGCCGCTGCCACTGCCGCCGCCGCGCCCGAGCTCCGCCCGAGCTGCGTTGAGTGTCCGCGCCTCCTCGCAGGGGGTCCGCGCCCCGGGGCCCAGGGTGGGCTGGAGGGCTAAGGGGGCCGCGCAGGGCCTGGAGTCCAGCCTCCAGGGGCTTGGTGGGGGAGGGAGGCCGCGCTAGCCTGAGCGCCGCGCCGAGCGCCCCCCTCGGGCTGGGAGAAGGGGCGCCGGCCCCTTGCGCATCCTCACGGCCGCATCGACGTCCCCCGCAGCATCCCGGTCCCCATGCCGGCCCCGAGGCCTGAGAGCGCCGCTTACCTGGGTCTGCGGCAGGTCCAGGGGAGCAGCCCAAGGCTACGGCGGGGCCCCGCGCCGGGGCGCAGGATGCTCTGCCCGGCTGGGCTCGGCTCGGCCGGCCGCGGCGCTCGGCCCCGCCCTCGGCCCCGCCCCCCTGCCCGCCGCGGCTCCTCCCAGCGCGCCGTGCCGGCCCCTCTGCCGCCGCGGCTGTCACACAAAGAGCAGGAAATGGCTGCGGCGAGGGGCGCACCGCCGGCGCATCCCCGACCTGCACCCCGGCTGCTGCCCCAGGACAGCCAGCCGCGCGGCCCTCGGGATGGGGAAGGGAGAGAGGACCTGCCGCCAGGTCTCGCATGCCTGGGAGCCACACCTGCGGCAGTGGGAGGGCGGAAGCTCTGGGCTCGGTCCGGGTCTCATCGATCTCACGTTATTTCCAAGTGTTCATTTATCTACCTAATATTTATTGAGCAGCTATTTTGTTCCGAGCCCCGTGCCAGAAGCTGAGTATGCACTGGTGTACTGCCCTTTTGGAGCCTGTCATCTACCAGGAGAGGCAGGGCGTAAATTAACCTAGTACTGTGCAGTTACAGCTGGAAGAAGTTCTGCGAAGGAAAGAAATAGGGTGAAATGATGGAAAATAGAGCTGAGGTTTGGGGAGAGGGGACTCCCACCAACTGAGTCTGGTCCCCAGTGCTGCGCCTCTGCTCAGGAATACCTTCTCAGTTCCTTGGAGTCAAATCCCTGAAGCTGCCGTCTCTTAAGCAGGGACCTGCCTCAACTTCATTCAAGAATTGCCTAATGGACAAAAAGGAACACACACGGTGGCAGGAGGAACCTGAAAGGACAGGCAGGCACCTTTCTCTTCAAGGCTTATCTGCCATTCAGGGCTGGCCAAAGAAACGGTTCTCCCTGAGCTGCAGCCTGGTGGACCTGCGGATCCAACCTCCAGACCCCTTGCTCAAGTCACTTCAACAGTCTTGTTCCTGAGAAGCCTCCGTAACTAGAAAGTGAGGAATAATAATTGCCCTTCTTACCTCACAGGTAGACACACTGGAAAGCATTTGAGACATTTGAATGTGTGTGTAGATATAAAAGATAAAGTCCTGTTATAAGGGAAGCTTTCTGAAATGTTTGTGTATGGCCCACAAATTTATACTTAATCACTTAGCTGTTCCTGTTAGGGGCTATTTATAGAGGAGCCGTATTACCCGAGTCTCTAGCAAAGGACTTGCGAAGTCTTTGCCCTCACTGATCTCATACCATTTCCCAGACACTCAGAATTCATGATCCTTTATGGTTTGATGTTACATCACTCATTCTAATTTAAATTGCTATTTCAGAAAGGATGACTTATCTATATATGCACACACACACATTTCTGTCCCTGTGAGAAAGCTGTGGAGGTGTTTGTGGAGGATGGCTTTAAAAACTGAACTGGTTTCTTTCTTTTCCTTCCTTCCTTTCTTTCTCCTCCCCTCCTTCCTCCCTTCCTTTTCATTTCTCCCTTTCTTTTTTAATTTTCCATTTTCTACTGTGATCCTTAGGATTTTGAGTGTCAGTGATTACAATTGTATAACAAGAGAGATTGGATTTTCATTCTAAAGGGACAACTATTTTGGATATTGTAGATTTCTGGAAGACATATTTCTCCCTGTTGTTCCTTTCCTGTCTTTTCACCTTTCAAGAACAAGTTGCTTAAAAGAAACAAAGAGACCATTACATATATACTTGTTGAGATCTTAGGCAAAAATAATTCCCTGACCCCTGATTTCCATTTGCTTATAAGGGGAAGCAAACCACTATGTTGGAAATCCAGAGGCTTGCCTTTTGGTCCCAGTTTTGCAACTAAGTGACTGTAGGCAAGTCACTTCACCTGTTTCCTCCTCTATACGGTGAAGTAAGACGGATATATTCCAAAATCCTTCTGCATGTAGAAAATCACATAAGTTAAAATAAAAGACGTGCTCCTGCCCTGCTTAAAGGACTTCACTAGCTCCCCATTGTTCTCAGTGTGGAGCCCAAACTCCTTAACCAATGGCCCACAGGAGTCTTTCTTCATGATCTAGCATCTACCTCTCTCCAGTCTTTTCTGTTGTGAGCAAGCTCTTTGCTTTTAGCTAAAAGCAATCTTTTAGGTTCCCAAATCTGCTGTGTTAGGCCTTTGTGTAAGCTGGGCTTTTGCTTAGAATGGTCTATCCTCCTTTCCCTCCCACTTGTGCACTTGCCCCCAGTTTGCTGCCTAACTTCTATTCATTCTTCTGGGATCCATTTACCTGTCTGTTCCTTCAAGCTCCCTTCTTGTCTGCATTAGGCTAGGGTTAGTCATTCATGCACCCAGAGCCCCCTCGACTTCCTCTGTCATCCCCCCTTGGTGTTCTGTGTGGTGATTGCTGACATAATTTCCTACACACCATCATTAGAGCATAAAATCAAAGAGAGAAGGGATGTGTCTTTCTTGCTTCTCAACATTTCCTCGGAGACTAGTACCTAATAGGAGTTCAGTAAATATGAGTTGAATGAATAATCAAAAGTAAAGTCTTAGCTTACATGTTGCCAGTGAAATGTGTAGCCATCTGTCTACTGCCTCCAGATATGTTTCATGTCCAACCCCCGGCTGCACCATCAGCAATGAGAGAATCGAAGCTATCAGGCAAAAATTGCTTTGCCACTTGCTAAGCTGTGGCCCACGCACTGTGGTTCCATGTGTGGCAACATTGCCTTGTTTTTAGAAGAGTCTCGGGTCACTTAGGACATCTAAGTCTCTGTTTAAAATTCACAGATCCAGCTTCATAGAAACCAATAGCGGAGAATCTGAAACAAGTATAAGAATTGGTTCTGGAGAGAGAAAACATAAATACTAATATTAACAATAATGGCTAAAATGTTTTAGAATCCATATATATATATATATATATTTTTTTTTTTTTAAAGTAGGCTCCATGCCCAGTATGGGGCCCCATGCGGGGCTTGAACTCACGGCCCTGAGATCAAGACCTGAGCTGAAATCAAGAGTTGGGCACCTAACTGACTGAGCCTCCCAGGTGCCCCTAGAATCACAAATACATTTTTAAAAAGATTTTATTTATTTATTTATTTATTTGAGGCAGAGAATGAGAATGAGCACATGAGTGCAAGTGGGGGGAGGGGCAGAAGGACAAAGAGAATCCCAAGCAGGCTGAGCTCGAAGCTAAACTCAAGGCTTGATCTCACAACCCTGAAATCAACCTGAATCGAAATCAAGAGTCGGAAGCTCAATCAACTGAGCCACCCAAGTGCCACTCAATGATAAATTTTTAAAAGAAAGAAGGAAAAGGGTGTGAGATGGTGAGAAACTGTGAATAATACAAAACAAGTTTCTAAGTGCAATGGGTTTGCTCCATACAGTAGGTTCACACACTTGGTGCATGTTGTTAGCAGGAAAAGAGAAACTTGATGGTCAGTTATGCAATTTACCTTGTCCATTAGATAAAACCTGAGCACTTGCTCAAAATTGCTTCATTTTACAGATGAAAGAACTGGGGCCCAGAAAGAGGAAGGGTTGCCCAACAGTGGCTGGACCCAGACACAGGTCTTTCCATAGGAAACTGGGTTGCCTATTTCCTTCTTTGAATCTGAATAATTTGTTAAAGCATATGCTTTTTAAAGAATTTATTTATTTATTTGACAGAGATCACAAGCAAGCAGAGAGGCAGGCAGAGAGAAAGGAGGGGAAGCAGAGTCCCTGCTGAGCAAAAAGCCCAATGCAGGGCTCATTCCCCGGACCCTGGGATCATGACCTGAGCTGAAGGCAGAGGCTTTAACCCACTGAACTACCCAGGTGCCCCTAAAACATGTATGTTTTAACTGATATTTATTAAATGTCTTTTGGGGGCCAGCCTCTGTGCTAAGTACTATATATGAATTGGCTCATTTCATCCTCATGAAATCCTAAGAACTAGCCCCATTATTTTATAAATGAATTATTGACAGCTGGTGTGCTGCTGAAAGACTGCAGCTCCAAACTGGGCCATTTGGAAATGCATGTCCTCCCTTCATGCTGCCTTTCTCTCACTTTGCTCATTTCTCACAACTTCTATGGACCTGGTCTCCCTTGAAGGTCAGATTGTTTGCACATAAATTCACAGCAAAGAACCTTTTATCTTCATTTAAGCAAATTGTATACATAGTAATTGTAGATAAGAACTGTTAAGGAGGGTAGAGCATATTCTGAACAGAATTTGGAATGCAGCAATATAACAGGCACATGGCCACGTGCTGCTGTACTGTCAGAGGCTAGCAAAGGTAACCCCCCAGTCAGCCCCACAGAAGGGATGGGAGCATGGCATTTGGGGACAGACAGGTCTGGCTTCAAGCCCCCATTCTGTCACTCATTAATTGTGGGACCATGAAGTGTTTCTCTAATGTACAGAGACCCATTCTCATCTGTAAAATTCAAACAATTGTAATTGTACCTACCTACCCCTTGGGCTCTTAGAAGATTAAATGAAATAATAAATGTAACATGCTAAGCAGAGTCATCATAAGTGCTCAAAAACAGAAGCTTTTATTGTTATTATTGTTATTAACATGGTTGGAGTTTTGGTGTGACCTCTAGGAAGAATGCAGGACTTGGAAGGAGATCTGAGTTCTTTTTTTTTTTTTTTTTTAAGAGTTTATTTATTTATTTGACAGACAGAGATCACAAGTAGACAGAGAGGCAGAGAGAGGGAAGCAGGCTCCTGCAGAGCAGAGAGCCCGACATGGGGCTTGATCCCAGGACCCTGAGATCATGACCTGAGCCAAAGGCAGAGGCTTAATCCCCTGAGCCACCCAGGTGCCCCGAGATCTGAGTTCTAATGTCACCTTTTTAAATAGCTCTACAACCTCTGGCATGTTCTCTATCACTTCCTTTTCTGTAAGGTGAGACCCATGCACTCCCACTTTCATCCCAAAGGTGCCGAGAGATCAAACATCATCTTAGATGGGAAAGTGCTTTGAGATATACAAAAGAGAAAAGCAAATGAAATGTTTGTATCGTTTATTTCACCATATAGGCACTTGTACTCCAAGTCATTCTGAGAAGCTGGAAAGGGACCAGAAACTCCTTCACCGCTGTAGATGGGTGTCGATGGGTGTGGGTAGAGGTAGACCTGGATGGTGAGGAGTCACAGTGCACTCAGCTCCTTCGACTGATTGTCCTGTGACCATGTTAGCTAGCACCTATTGCCTTTGTCCTCAAGGTTCCCAGTCCTAACTAAAAAATAATGCAAAGGAAGAAGGTGGAATAAGATGTATTATTTGTTTGTTTGTTTTGTTTTATTCCAGTTCCTCTCCCTGAAATGTCCTTCCAGACTCTTTCTTCCTTGCGAGCTTCTATTTAGCCTTCAGCACAGCTCAAACATTACTTCCTCTGGGAAGCCCTCCTTGATCCCTTAGGTGCTTTCACCCTCTGTGCTCTCATATTGTGATCACTGCTTCATCCCATAACCTACAACAGCCCTTTGCAATCACAGGTGATTCTCATTATTTGGTACGTATGTTTTATAAAGTTGCCATGGACACTGAAGGGGTGAATACTGAACCATTGCTCCTAGCGGAAGTATAGGGATAGGTTCCTGTGAGCCTCTGGTTACATTTTCATCAACGGATCTATACATGATCCTGTTTTACCCATATTTGTATTAAAAAAAACACTTTATTTAATATACCTGTGGGTTCATTAACATTAAACTCACAGTTAACAGCATTATAACTCATGCCTGAATGAAACTTATCTGACACACACTTTCTTTGAAAGAAATGTCACAGCCTTCTTGCTCTTAGGAACACTACACGGCACTTCAGCTCTGTGCTTAAGGACCATTTAAAACAGCAAAATGACCAACAAAAAGTACCCAAGTGCAAAACATGGCACTAAATAGACCTCGAAAAGGATACTTGTTTACAGAACGAGAGCTGAGACGAGAAGGCTGAGCACCTCCTTGCCTCACCTCAGCTGGGGATGTGCGTGCAGCTCACGGTTTTCATGGCGCTGGCCTGGGCATGCCATGGATGACTATGAGAGGACTGATTTGGGAGTTACATATAAATGCCAGCGGGCAGACAATCTGCACGTATAGAAGCTGTAAATAACGAGCGTCAACTGTATTTGTTTATGTGTTGGACTTTCTTTTAAGTAGCATGAGGACTTCTTATGTGAAGGCTGGTGTCTGTACTAGGTAGCCAACAGGAAGTCCCAGCAGTTGATGCGGTAAGAGAGGAGAGTGTGTAAGATTATGTATAGATCAGTTGATGAAAGGGTCCGTGTATTTATTCCCCTGGGCTCCTCTTTGTGATGGACATTGCCTTGCTAACTAAAGGTCTTTTCTTCTCAAGGCAACCTCCTCCAGGGGACTGTCTGCTTTCACATTCAAATGAGCACTTCTTCCTCCTGTCTCTTCAGGCCTCCAGGTAGCAACTGCTCCTTGGCTTACTTTCCTCTGTACTACTTTCTGTGGTTCTCCTAAACCTGACCCACACTCTTTTAAATAATCATTTCCCTTTCATAAATAAGTCCTCCTTGATGTATCTTAATTTGAGTGTGAAGTGTTTGGTGTGTAACTGATAAGATATCCTATTCACCTTATACACCTGACAGTACCAGGCAATGTCAGGTGAATCGGTAACTATTATTTATGAAGTAATGATCTCTAAAACTCCTTCTGACAGTTACTTTGTGACTCTGTGATCCCACAAGCCAACTACACATCATGACTTGCAGAGAGTCTCAAAGTCATTGAAGACACACACACACACACAAACGAAATACACAAATACACAGGGCCCATCTTGCTGAATGGATTATGTTCCGTCTCTGCCTCAGAGTGGTGGATGTGTGTCTTGGGAGATTCCAGAGAAAGTTGGGTCTGCCAGATAAATGCTCTGAGAAGCAGATATGCTCATCCAACTGCTTCAGGAGTTTCATATCCGGGTCGTTTCCCAGTGGAAGGCAAGCCCAAAGGACTGTGTAGAAACCACAGACATTTTCCCTCGTGCCGAATGGTCCTCTGGTGCATGAACAGGCTCCTGCCATAGTCGTGGGCATTTGGCAAACTAGAAGGTACAGGGAGAGCTCAGTGGATTGAAAATACAAGCCAGCTTTTATTTCACTGGGATTTTAAGAGGCAGGTACAGGTACTTTTTGCTGCCCAGCTGTGACTGAAGAACTCCGAATTACAATTTCCATGTGTCACTCAGACAGCAGATGACAGTGAATGAGTATGAACCATACTCTGGTGCTCGGAACAAGGCAAAAAATCATCTTCCCATTGGCTTCTTTTCCATCAGCGTTGCTCTCTCAAATCCACTGACTATGCTGCTGCCCAAATGCACTTTTAAACACAGATTTGACCTTCTCTCCTTGCTCCGTGACATCTTTCCTATCTATTGGTAGAGTTCCCACATTTCTTGTCTTTCAAAATATGGTCTTTATCTAGATTTATAGCTTCTGTTTCAATTTGCATAACTCCTTCCATCATCCTTACCTTTGTCAACACCTCGCGCCCACCCCCATAACTTACGCTCCAGCGAGATAAACTGATAATAGCTTCCGCACACATTCAGTTTCCTCTAACCCTACCTGGAAAGCATTTCTCTTATTTCTGCCCACTTACTTCCTAAAAAAAAACCATAATTCATCTTCAGAACTGAGTTGGACATTATATCCTCTATGATGGTACTTCTCAAACTTTAACGAGCTTATGGTCACCTGTGGATCTTGTGAAAACGCAGATTCTCATTCAGTGAATCTCAGGGTAGAGTCAGAGAATTCAGATTTCTCATAAGCTGGTCATATTGCTATTGATGGTCCAGGGACCACACTTGGAGTAGCAAGGTTCTAGAAAGTTTTTCCTGATGTCCCCCTTCCCCTGAGGGATTCCATCACTTTTTCTGAGCTCTTCTCCCCCTTGACCAATTTCTGTTCTTTCCCTAAATGATGGATTATAATTTTACTGCCTTTTTAAAAAAATGAGTTACCTGGGGTTTCTAAAAAGTAAAGACTGCTTTTTTCATCTTTGTTTCCATAGCTCTCAGCAGAGTATATCATAGGAACACAGGAAGAATTTGGTGTTTACTTGTTGAACAAATGTTGAATGATATGTAGTCCATTTTTTTTTTTTTTTTTTGTGGAACATGAAGCCACGTAATTATTTTTATTTAAGGAAAATTTTTGGTTGTTTGACATTTAGGCAAATACTGAACCCAGGCCATATATATTGATTTATTAAGACATACAGTTTTATTTGCTAGAACAAACCTTTAACTATGTGTGATTTATAAATGGTTAGAGATATTTATAACACTTTCATTGTGAATCCTAGCAATCACTGTACACTAATAAATTTTCAAAACATCCAAATATAAATAGCCTCAAGAGGTACAAAATTCAAAATCTAAAAAATGCACCTAGAGCCAAAACCTTGGATAAAGGAATTCCCTGTGAATGCATGATACCATTATCAAAATGTGAGAGGGGGAGCAAAAAATCAGGCAGGAAGCCCATTTTGCAAGATAGGACACTGGGGAGTTAACATATTCAGTTAAGGCCCCAGTGAATCTGAGCTTGAACACGATAACACCATACAAGGGGCAATTTCTGAAACCAGACCAGAGAAATCAGTCAATTTTGATGTTTTCCTTCAGGCTGGATGTTCCGGAAATTATCTCTAATTAAGGGTTCCACAAGAGAATGTACAAAATGCCAGAAAGTAAACAGGGATGATTTTGGATATGTTGAGTAAGATCATCTTCTGAATGATAGAGTTTTATCTGGAGGCAACCAGTTTCACAATAATTATAGTTACAAGTTATGCATCTGAATCTCCAGCTGGTCAAAATATCACACGGTTTAGAAAGAGCTAATTGCAACACCATCTAATAATCTCTCTGAAAGTTTTATCGGAATGCTGCAGGAAAATGAAATCTCTCTTACATCAGGGAATACCCTTCCCCACTAAGTGTGGAAGAGCACTGCAGCTGTCTCGAAGTCGAAATGATGATTAAAGGAAGCATTTATATACCTGCAGGCGGACCTTTCAAAACTGCTTTGAAGCTCACCCATAAATGGCTTCATGCAACATGACTCTGGAGGGGTGGGTGAGTCAAAGGGTTAATTAACTGAGTGACTCCAAAGTCATTAACTCTAACAAAGGTGAGAAGACAGATGAGAACAAGAAGATCCTATTCCAAGTTGGAGGGCTACACGGCCAACCATAGTGGCCTCTGTGGGAGAAAGAGCCCTTGGTGGTTGACTTCTTTATTGGCTTTCTCTGTCTTGTCCCCCAGCTTATTTAACTCCTCTGCAATCCCGTTCATCCTCAGTAGAAGGCAGCGTTGAACAGAAATAAAGAAAGGGCATTGGCAGCAGAGAGATGTGGGCTCTAAATCTCCTGGCTCTGTCATTCTGGCAAGCTCTCTTGGCTTTTTAAAGCCTCAGTTCCATCATCTGTAAAATGGGAATAAGAATACATTCTCATGGGGTTGGTGGGAACGCAGGACGAAGTGAAATTGTGCAGATAAGGCCTGTAGCTCAGTACATATTCACTTGGCATATTTCAGTGCTCCATCAACAGTAGGCTGTCTTGTGCCTCTTGGAAGCACCCCACTCAGAGCTTGACTCACTTTCCATCCAGATGGTTTGAGTGAGAACAGACCTCTCGTTCCTCTCCTAGTTTTTCAGGAGACTTGAAGCCTCAGCCTTCAAGATGGAAACCTCTAGGGCCTAAATAAGCTTCCAGGTCTCTGCGAGGCCACCGCCCGACACCCTGCTGCCCTCTGCTGATGAGGGTTGGAAGAGCGCAGAGAGGGGACTAACCCCAGAAGCCAAACTGATGGCGGAGTCCTCAGTCAGAGCCAGCAAGGCGAAGCAAGCATCTTCTCCCAGGATGCCCGTGGAAGCATTCTGTGCAGAGGCGAGGCACAGTCCCCTGCCTGGCTTGGTACTAAAGGTAGGCATTGGAGTGGTAACAACCTAAGGTCCCTCTCTGTTCCAGCCAGTTCCCCACCATCTGAAGTGCTCCTTCTGTCCTGATGCCATCTCCAACCACGCGGTTGGAACTGTTCACCCCAGTCCATCATGTCCCTTCAAGGAGGGAGGTGGCAGTATGTTCGATGAATTAAACCTCCTAAAACTGCTTCTCAGCCTACCTGGCCTCAGATGGGAGCAGGTGTTCCTGAGGACAGCAGGAAGCTGCAGCTGACAGGATCACAGCAGCTGAGCTGGCACTTCCTGACCTTAACTAACTCACCAGGTCTCCTTGAAAAAGAGTCACACTCCTCATTTCTCTTGCCCCACCATCCTGGGATTCTGTGTTGCCAGGTCAAGTAAAAAACCCTTGACCATACCCTTCAGATCCATGACTGAAATAATAATAAAAATAATAATCCACAGCCCTACCATATCCCTCCTCTTCTCTAAGAAGTGCAAGAAATGGTGCCTGAAAGCTGTCAGGTTGAGGATTGAGGACCAGACGAGATAAGAGGCTGGAAGGAAGGGAGAGACCTCGCTGCTGCTCGGGCCTCCCTCCCAGTTCAGGGCCCTGAGCCTCCCGCCTCCGTCAGGGTGCTGCCTGCGCCATGAGGCTCAGGGACTGGCGCCAC